>NC_050574.1:54400559-54683059 GCF_011100635.1 Trichosurus vulpecula
CTGGAAAATACATCCAGAAGAGATAATTTTAGCATTATTAAACTACCTGAAAGACACAATCAAAAGAGGCTAGACATCATATTTCAAGAAGTTATCAAGGAAAATTGTCCCCAAATCCTAGAACCAGAAGGTAAAATAGAAATTGAAAGAATCCACCAATCACTTTCTGAAAGTGATCCCAAATTGAATATTACAGCCAAATTCCAGAGCTCCAGGTCAAAGAGAAAATATTGCAAGTAGCCAGAAAGAAAAAATTCAAATATCATGAAGCCACAGTCAGGATCACACAATTTAGCAGCTGATATTCTGAAAAGCAAAGGAACCAGGATTGCAACCAAAAATAGTCAACCAAAACTGAGAATAATCCTTCAAGAGAAAAAATGGATATTTAATGAAATACAGGACTTTTGAATGTTCCTGATGAAAACAATCGAGCTTAACAGAAAATTTAACATTCAAACACAAGGCTCAAGGGAAACATAAAAAAGTAAATATGAACAAGTAATAATAAGAGACTCAAGAAAGTTAAAACTGTTTTCATTACTATATGGGAATATAATACATGTAATTCCTAATAATTTTATCAATATTAGGGAAGTTAAGAGTCTATAGATAGAGGGCATGAATGAGTTGATTATGTTGGGATGTCCCCCCCCCCCAAAAAAGAAGGGGTGAAAAAGAGGGATATACTTGGAGAAGGAAGAAGGGAAAGGCAGAACAGAGAAAATTTTCTCACATAAAATAGACACGCAAGGAAGAGCTTTTATAATAAAGGAGAAAATGGGGGTTGGGGACAGCAAGCAATGCTTGCACCTCACTGTCACTGGAATTGGTTCAAAGAGGGAAGAGAACACACACACACACACACACACACACACACACTTTTGGGTATGCAAATCTAACTTACCCAAAAGGGAATTAGGAGGGGAAGGGGATAAGAGATATTGGGGGTGGGATAAGTGGGAAGATAGATTAAGGGACATGGTAGTCAAAAGCGAAACAGACTTTTGAGGAGGACAGGATAAATAGAGAGAGAGAGAGAGAAATATAAATGGTAAAAACAGGATGAAGGAAAATACACACTTAGTAATAATCCTAACTGGGAATGTGAAATGTGATAAGCTCACCCATAAAATGGAAGCAAGTAACAGAATGGGCTGGAAGCCAGAATCCAAAAATATGTTGTTTACAAGAGACACATTTGAATCAGAAAGACACACAGAGTTAAAATAAAAGGCTGGAGCAGACTCTAAACTAAAAAAAAGGCAAGGGTAGCAATCATGATCTCAAGCAAAGCAAAAACAGACCTAATTAAAAGAGATAATCAGGAAAACTCCATTTTGCTGAAAGGTACCAAAGACAATGAAACAATATCAAAATTTTTACAGCAAGTTTCTCTGATAAAGGCTTCATTTCTCAAATATACAAGGAATGGAACAAAATTTATAAAAAATAAAGGCCAGGCCCCAATTAACAAAGGGTCAAAGAATATGAACAGATAGTTTTCAAACGAAGAAATCAAAGCTATCTTAATCATATGAAAAAATGCTCTAGAACACATTAGAGAGATGCAAATTAAAACAATTCTGAGGCACCATCCCATACCTATCAGAAATGATAAGCTGGAGGGGACATGGAAAAATTCAGACATTAATACACTGTTATTATTGGAAACTGGCCTAACCATTCTAGAAAACAATCTGGAAGTATACCCAAAGAGCTATAAAACTGCGCATACCCTCTGACTCAGCAATACCACTACTAGGTCTCTATCCCAAAGCGATCAAAGAAAAAGGAAAAGGACCCAAGTGTGCAAAAGTCATAGCTGCTTTTTTTTGGTGGCAAAGATTTGGAAATTGGGGGGGGGGGGGTGCCCATCAACTGCAGAATGGCTAAAGTTGTAGCATAAGATTGTGATGGAATACTATTATGCTATAAAAGAGGATAAAGGGGGTGATTTCAGGAAAAAAAAAAAACCATGGAAGACCAATATGAATCAAGGCAAAATGAAGTGAGAACAACTATGAAATCATTGTGCATAGTAACGGCAATGTTGTGATGATGATCGACTGTGAAAGACTTGGCTACTCTGATCCACAAAATGATCCAAGACAATTCCAGTTCTCTATGCACTTTAGAAATGAGGCCTTTATCAGAAACACTGGTCCAGCTTTCTGCTTTCCTTCTAATGTTGGCTGCATAGCTTTTATTTGTGCAAAAACCTTTTTAATTTATTGTAATCAAAATTATCCATTTTGCATGTCATAATGTTCTCCATCTCGTTTGGGCATAGATTACTGCCTTCTCCATAGGTCTGATGGATGACTATTTTTTGCTCTCCTAATTTGCTTATGTTGTATCACCCTTTATCTCTAAATCATGTACCCATTTTGATCTCATTTTGGTATAGGGTGTGAGATGATGGTCTATGCCTAGTTTCTACCACACTCTTTTCCAGTTTTCTCAGCAGTTTTGTCAAACAGTGAGTTTTTATTTATCCCAGAAGCTGGAATCTTTGGGTTTATTAAACAGTATCAGTATCATACCTATCAGTATCATACCTAACAGTAGACTGCTATATTCATTTACTCCTTTGTCTTGTGTACCTAGACTATTCCACTGATGTACCACTCTATTTCTTATACAGTACCAAATGGTTTTGATGATGGTCACTTTATAATATAGTTTTAGATCTGGTACAGCTAGACCACCTTTCTTTGCATTTTTTTTTCATTAATTCCCCTGATATTCTTGACCTTTTGTTCTTCCAGATGAATTTTATTATTATTTTTTCTAGCTCTATAAAATAATTCTTGTTGATGTGATTAGTATGGCGCTGAATAAGTAAATTAATTTAGGTAGAACTGTCAGTTTTATTATATTAGCTCAACCTACCCATGAACAACTGACATTTTTCCAATTGTGTAGATCTGCTTTATTTGTGTGAAAAGTGTTTTATAATTGTTGGGTTTGTCTTGGCAGGTCGACTCCCAAATATTTTATCTTGTCTACAGTTATTTTATATGGAATTCTCTATCTCTTCCTGCTGGGCTTTTTTGGTGATATATAGAAATGCTGATGATTTATTTGGGTTTATTTTATATCCTGGAACTTTACTAAAGTTGTAGATTGTTTCAAGTAATTTTTTAGTTGAACTAAGACAATTCCAAAAGACTCATGATGAAACATGCTATTCATCGCCAGAGAGAGAACTGAGGGATTTACAGTGAAAACTGAAGTATAATTTTCTTACTTTTTTTAAATTTTTCTTGGCATTATGGCTAATGCAGAAATGTTTTGCATAATTTCACATGTTTTAATGATATTATTTTCTTTGCCTCCGCAGTGGGTGGGGGGAGGGGTGGAATGGAGAGAGAGCATTTGGAACTCGTTTTAAAAAGGAAAGTATTAAAAATAAATAATAAATTTTTAAGAGAAAAAATAAAGCAAGCCTACTGAATACATTAAGAACTCCCATGAAGGCTGAAACTGAAATTATTCTATCTTCAGCAGGCTTCAAACACAAATATGCGGTAATCTCAGGCAGTATAATGTAGCACAAAGAATAGACCCAGATTTGCCTTGGATTCAATGAGCAATACCAATGGGACTTTGAGCAAATCATTAAAACTTGGTGGGCCTTAGTCTTTTTCATCTGCATAACGGAGGCAATAATATTAGTATTCTTCAGCCTCACAAAAAAAATGCTAAAGATAAGCACCACATGGGCTTTTATTAACAATAATCATCAGGGATACTATTCCCAGAGCTCATTTTAAGCCAACATTCAATAAGGCATATTCCTTTCCAGATCACATACACTACACTATAAACAATTAATCCTTACCACCAACTTACAATGAAAATCAACAATACATGGGAGGCTCAATTAAATGTTGTGAAGTAAATTTTCATTATTCCCATAAAAATCTCTAACATGAAAATCATTACATAAACAGATAAAGGAGATAGGGTCTATAGCAGGTCAGGTCACCTGATGGCAGCACCATGTGGATGCAGGCAAGGTCGTGGTCTAAATAGTGTCACAACATTCTTATGATGAAAGGATCAATGGTTAACTCTTAAGCAAAACAAACATAGTCAAATGCACTTCAGTGCTCCCAAGGAGAATAAGCAAAACTGCATTTGGATCAATATATACGAATTCCCACAGTTAAAATATGCACCCGGGTTCACACGGCATCAATACGATACAGTAAATTACTATAAACAGAGCTTCTTTTTCTGGGTCCTCTATGCTTTCTATCTGCCCTCAAAAGAAATAGGTCCCAAAGTGCCCTAATCTACAATAATTTAACATATTTTAAAAATGAGAAATCCCAGCATGACTGACTAACAATCAAATTGGTCAGACATTTCCACCTCCACAGAGAAGGGTACAACGGCTTACACAAAATGTAAAAACTTAGGAAGTTTTACTTTACATAAGGCTATGACGTGTGATAAACATGTGCCATGGGTCTTGTTTTTAGACCAACCATGAAAGAAAGATCTCTGTACCTTTAAAAAAAAAAAAAAACTTGAGATGATAAAAATAAGAAGCCAAACAGTCACTGGTCAGTGCAGAGTGACACTCACACCCTCCATCCAAATGGTGTAAGGCACTCGACCTGCACAGAGTTTTATACAAACTGGCCATGGACAAGAACATGGCTTAGAAAATAAAGACATGGAGCAAAAAAGATATTACTGGCAACTTTTCTAACACAACAGCCTCACTTACCTGTGAGAGTCCAGGCGACGACGCATGTCCTGGTGGGGTTGCCGCAAGATTTGGATGTCCCTTGTTTATTTCATGTGCTGAATAAGGGGAAGGGGTGGGAGGTCCAGGTTGTCTTGCTACTTGTGTTACCTGTGAGGAAATTAACTTTTAGTAAAAGTATCATATTAGCAACCAGATCTTTATGAATCTATGAACTTAGACTACTAAATTACAGTATTTTACCATTTCTATAGCAAAGTTGTACTATTTCATGAAATGGCCAGAAATGAAGTATGGCCCACATTGTAGTCTTGACAACTAGTAAGAACAAGGAATAAACATAAAGAGATAAGATGTCTTTAATATCTTTATGGACCAGAATTACGTACTCCTCCAGGGTTCTATTCTGATTACTGGAATCATAAAAGTAAAAGCTAACACACACTTGTAAGCGCTTCATGATAACCAAGTAAATTAGGTTTTATGGGCATTAATGTGCCCATTTTACATGAGAAAACAGGTGCAGAGGAGTCAAGGGACTTGTCCACTGTCATACAGCTAATAAGTCCCAAAGGCAGCATACAAACTCACACCCAGACAAAGCCAAGTTCCTGCTTTCATCAACTAAGTCGTGCTGCAATTAGAGGATTTAGAGCTACGGCACAACTTACAGTTTCCCCTCTCATTATCCAGGGGAGCAAACTGAGGTAGTTAGGAGCCCAATGGATACAGCACCAGGCCCGAGGCAGGAAGACCCGAGTTCAAATCTGGTCTCGGACACGTCCTAGCTTGCTGACACCTCACCTCTGCCTTGGTTTCCTCATCTGTAAAATGGGGACAGTAATAGTACCTACTGTTGTGAAGAGCCAATGAGATCACGTTTCTAACAGGTATAATGGTGTCATTTACATTACTTTTTTAAAAAAATCATTGCCGTGCAATCAGGTACTTTTAAAAACCCCAAAAGATGAGAACCGCTGGCATGATAAAGTGAGCTACTTATCCAGCATGGTGTGGGAGCAGGTCCATCCACAGGAGTTTGAGCTAGAAATCAATCAGTAAGCATTCACTGAGCAAGAACTAGAGGCTGGGAACTATTGTAGACACCAGGGATTAGGGGAAGACGATAGGTAAATGCAAGTTGATTTTGGGAGGGAGACAAGGTCTAGCAGATCCAAGCATCAGGAAAAGCTTAAAATATAAAGTGATGCTTGAGTAGAACTTAGAAGGAAAGTAGGAATTCTAGGAGGAAGAGGTGAGGCATCAGTCCACCCCAGGCCTCCAGCAAAGGCACAGAGACCACAGATGGAGGATGATGTGGCTGAGACAAAAAGGGCACCGGGCGAGTAACGTAAATAAGGACCCTAAAAAGGTAGGTTGGAGCCAAAATGTGAAAGGCATTAAAGACCAAATAGAGGCTTTTATATCTGATGCGACAATGAATGGGAAGCCGCTGTAATTTATTCAACAGGGGAGGACACCGTCAAACCTGTGTGTTTAGAATATTACTTTGGGGCCCACATACACCAAAACATTTATAGGAACATCTTCTGGACTAGCTAAGAAATAGAAATAAAGTCGATGCCCATCAAACAAATCTTTAAACAAGCTGTGGTGGATGAATGTAATGAAAGGTTACCATGCTGTAAGAAACGATGTATACTGGTCCAATCTTTAACATTCAGATCACCTGTCCATTTTTAATTTGTTGTAGAACATGGTTTCGGGTACTGTTCTAAGTCCGGTTTTCCCAGTAGCTCCTGTTAAATCGGGGGCTCTTTCCTCAGGATTTATGTTGTAGAGTTTCCTGAACACTGGGTTGGAGTGTCACTATTTCCGATTTTCCTTTGTTTCATCTGTCCCACTGATCTACTTTCCATTTTTAACCAATGTTTTTGATTACTGATGCTCTGTACTATAGTTTGAGGTCTGGAGATGCCATTCCCTTATAATCCTACTCCTACTTTCACTATTTCCTCACTAACATTCTAACTGTCCCTCTAAATGAATTTTGTGATTGTTTATCAAGTTCTATAAAGTTTCCTTTGGCAGTCTGATTGCTGTGATTCTCTAAATTAACTCTGGCAATATTGTTCTTTTTATTGCAGTGGCACAGTCCAGCTGCAAACACTGAATATTCCTATTTGAGTGATCTTTATTCCTTAGAAGAATATTGTGTAATTAAGCACACACAAATACTGACTGTACGTACAATGGTGGACTGAATCCCATATACCTCACAGATTCCGTGCTTGCTTTGAATAGCTATGAACTACTTTTACTATTGCCTCTTGGACTTTGTTGTTGTCACATAAATATGCTATTGAGGTTCATAAGTTTATTTTCAGCCTGAAACTTTGTTGAAGCTATTAATGTCTCAATTAGTTTCTTTAATGATTCCCTAGGATCCTCTTACTTAACCATCATGTCATCAGCAAATGGGGTTGATTTTATTTCTTCTTTGGAGAATGGCTAAACAAATCGTGGAAAGAAGGAAGCAGAGAAGTATTTAAGGGCCTACTGTGTGCCAGGCACTGTGCTAAGCTCTTTACAAATGCTGTCTCATTTGATTCTCACAACAACCCTGGGAGGCAGGGTTGTTTTTTTATATGTGAAGTAACTGAGGCAATCAGAAGTGGCTTGTCCAGGGTCACACAGCTAGTAAGTGCCTGAGGCCATATGTGAATTCAGGTCTTCCTTACTCCAGGCCCAGGGCTCTGGTCACTGAATGGAATAGAATACTTACTGGGCTAGAAGAAATGACCAATGTGAAGAAATATGGGAAAGACACAAACTGATGCAATTTCTTTAAAAATTTGTTATAAGAAATGGCTCTCTGGAAACAGGAAAGCTACACGAGGAAATTTAGGTAATGAAAAAACAAAAGATATCAATAGCTATTTTTTAAAATGAATATGAAGCATACAGAAAAGCATGGGCAATCTTATATGAACTTCTGCAAAGTAAGCAGAACCAGGGAAACTGCCTACCCAGTGACTATGACAATGTAATTCAAAAGAACTCAAACGACAAAATAATCCAACAGGAATGGTGATCCCCCTCTTCTTTGCACAGGCACAGGATGATGAAAACGTTACACTGAATAAAATGCCAGACTTTAAGTCAATTAGCATATATTTATGTTATCTTGTTTCAATTGGGCAATCACTGCCATAAAGCCGTACTTTTTATTCTTCCCTATTTGATTCTTTGGGGCAATTAGGCAGTGAGGTGGATAGAGTGCTCTGAAGTCAAAAAGACTCATCTTCATGAGTTCAAACACAGCCTCAGACATTTACTAGCTGTGTGACCCTGGACAAGTCACTTAACCCTGTTTGCTTCAGTTGCTCATCTGTAAAAAGAGCTGGACAGGGAAATGGCAAACCATTCCAGCATCTTTGCCAAGAAAACCCCAAATGGAGTCACGGAGAGTTGGACACGACTGAAAAACAGCTGAACAAAATTTGATTCTTTATTGCCCACTGTCAACAACAGCTGTTTTAAATTTTCTCTTCTCTCCTAAAGTCTCCCTCACCATGCCAGCCCTTAACTTCTCAAGAGAAATCGGACCTCACTAGTCTTTCTTCCTCACTACCACACATCTCAAAATGCCTTGCCACAAAGCTGAATTTTCTATACTCTGGTCTCAGATGAAGAGGAAGCCTCTCTTAGCGTGGCCAACCCCATTACAGGTAAGCTTGTTACTCTCCCCCATCCATCCATCTCCTCTAGCAAACTACCCCTTGATTATCTCCCAACCCACCTTCAATCTCTCCTACTGAACCAAAGCACCCAGGTCTTTCTCATCTTTAAACAACTCTCGTGGGCCCACCATCTCCCACCATAAGCTATAATCTAGAATTTCTCCTCCTTTTCTCAAACTCCTACAAAAAGATGGCTGACACAAGGTACCCTTCTAGTTCTTATCTCACTCAATTCTCAACTTGCAATCTTTTTGGTGACCTCATGACTCACCTGAAACTGCACCCTCCGGAAGTTACCAAATCCTCCCCCTGACAGGGCAAATCAAGATGTCTAGGTTTCATACTTAAAGGCCTTCATCACCACATTAGACATCATTCTGCTTCCCTTTCCGGTACTGCCACATGGCTCTTTTTGCTGTTCCTCCCACACACTAGTCCATCTTGCCTCTATGCCTATACGTAAGCTTGTCCCCCTCGCTTGAAAGGCATCCCATTGCTCATCTCTTCCTCTCAGAATCAACTCCTTCTAATCTCAACTCAAGTGTCAGCTGCTACATGAGGCCTTTGCTTCTGTCTCTGCATCCTCAGCATCGAGAACAGTGCCTGGCATACAGGAGGGGTTTAACCGATTCATGTTTGGTAGATATTGGAGTGCATCAAACAAGAAAGTGAACACAGATAGTAAATAAGAACTGTGGCTGTTTAGCCTACAAAATACTGAGGACGGGCATTATAACCTGCACTTAGAGAAGTATGTACTTCTAGGCATTATCTTCAATTGTGGTTAGACCTCCAACAGAGCAGGTCATAAACTACCCACACCCTCTTATCCTTTGCTACTCTTTTCCTTATTCTTCTGGAAATCTGGCCAAAGGAAAAAAAAAAAGGCATACCCCAGATCAGGGCTGTCCAAAATGCCGCCAGCATGCTGCCCACCTACAAGCATAGAAATTTACAAAAATGCTTTAATAAGAGAAGCCGAGCTACCACAGAGCTCTCACTAAAATGGCAAATCAAGATATATTGTCTATTGTTTCAATAAAAACCTAAAGTTGGGCAGCCATGCCCCAGATGATGGAGGCTTTCCTCCAGTTTTCTTGGCAATGCATAAACACCAACAAGGAAAGATCCAAGTGGAGAACTTGATATCCCTTGCCCCAGCTACTGGAGCAGTCCACTACTTTTCCAAGCATCCAACTCTATGAGACTACCTTCTACTTGATTTCTCCTGGGTAACATGTTAGAGCCTGCTGATATCCATGTGAGCCACTCCACAGCTCTTTGGGTGACACCTATCACCCTTAGGAGGCTGTGGTATGCAACGAATCACGACCACAGGGTATCAGAGGAAGAATACTGATGGACCTCTGCTTCAGGCAGAAAGGGGAAGGTTTTAAAAGCACTACACAATGCTACAGGCCTAGCTCACCATCAGTTAACAGGAGACACTCACCACACCCACACCCACACCCACACACCTCTTTAGTTTGTCCATAGAAAAGCCAGTCACAGTCTAGATGATGAATTTTGTTCAGTCACTTGGTTTTTCTGTTTGAGACTTAAGCCAAACTCTAAGGAAATCATAGAATTCATTGAGAAAGTCTCTAAGCATATATCATCTGTAAATAGATGGCTCTACAGGAAATCCCTCTTGCACTAGAACTGTGTTCTGGCTAAGCTCCACAACAGAAGCAAGATTTTTTATCTCAAATTCATCCCTGTTTTCTATTTCATAGTTATACTCACACTCTTGAACAAAATGGCCTCTGTTGCTCTATCTTTCAAGGAATCTTGTAAGATTTTGATACAGGCTTGGAAGCTATGTTGGTGGAGAAGGTTTTAAGGCAGCATTTGGCTCTACTGAGTCATATTCTGTTTTAATAGTCAACAAATCAGAAGCACAGTAAGATCTTGTATTCTTTCCATCTTTCTCGATATGGATGGCTATCAAATAACATTTGTGAAAGCCTTCCTGGCTCCCTGATCCACCCTTTCTCAGATGCCCTCTGTGTGTATAGATGATTCTCATGAAGACTTGGTAGAGATAAGAAATGAGGCACCTGAGTCAGGATTTGTTGAGATTCTCTTTTAAAAAATGAGTATTTATTGCCATGATTTCTTTCTACAACTCTAATGTTTCCCAATATATCCCATCCCCAACTCAGCCAAGAAAGGCATCCTTTATACCTTATAATAAAGAGTAAGAAAGAGGAAAAGTCCCTTTGTCGTCCCCCTACTTCTGCCACCAAGAAGCAGGGGAAGTGTCTTTTCCCATCCTTCCTTTGGAGCTATCATGAGCTTGGTTATTCTAATTTTGCAGTATAGTTTTGATTGTTTGGTGGCTGTTCTTTCATTTTACGCTGTTGCAGTCATTATGTATATTGTATTCCTGCTTCTGTTTAATTCACTTTGTGTAAGTTCATTTCTCTTCATGCTTCTCTATATTCATCAAATTCATAATTTCTTATTTTGCTTCCAATTTTTTGCCAATTCAACCTAATAAACATTTATTAAGCACCTGCTCTATGCCTGGCACAGTGGCTATGTGCTAAGAATACAAATGATGGGGAGGGGATCTAATGGGGAAGACCCAGGAAAGAAAGCTGAAAAGACGGAGGTGGGAATGGGGGCACATGATGGGAGAACCTGGCTCCGGTGAGGATGATGGGGCTGCTGCCCGAGGAATGCGACGGATGGGGGAACGGCTGGGCCCTGAGCCCTCCTGAAATGGAGGAGGTTTTTGCTCTTCCACCCTGCAATCAGAGGGGCAGAGGCAACTGAGGGTGCTGAAGAGGTAAGAGTACCAAAGCTAGTGCCCTCTCCAGGATGAGGAGGGTCCTGGTGTTGAGCTTTCCTGGGAACACAACGATGACAGAGTGAAATCCAAGGAGTACAGCCAGTGGGAACACCTCCAAAGGTATTGCTGTAACTGGCATGAAGGGGCCTTTCTTTTTAAAACTATCACGGACCTTCTTGGGGCATATGCCTAGCACATGGCACAGCAGACAGAAAACTAAGCAGAGAATCGAAAAGACTGGTGTTTCAATATGGAGTCAGATACTTCCTGGCTGTGTGACTCTGGGCCATTCCCTTCACCTCTCTCTGCCTGTGTTTCCTCCATGTAAAACAGGGACAGTAACAGCACCTACTTCCCAGGACTGCTGAGAGGATCAAATGAGATAATGCTTGTCAAGCACCTAGCCCAGAGGCTGGCACATAGTAGGTGCTTAACAAGTTTTCATTCCCTTCCATTTCCCCAGCCCTTTTGTTAGCCTGAAACATAATGAATTCTTCTAAATACAATCCTATTTTGACTGTGTGAATCTTTATGTTTCAAGTATACCTTCAAGTGCACATACTGTTGGATTCTTTCTTCTGATTTAATGTTATCCTCTTCCATTCCAGTTCCCAGTTATGACTGTTGTATCACACCCTCCACCATTGTCTCCTCTTCTTTTCCTCCCCACGCCTTTCCAGCCCCACATCCAAAGAAGGTACAGAAAAGAAGCAGCCTGATCTGAATTAGTAATTCTTATCTGACCCCTCTGCCATGCCTAAACCCTCATCTCTGACTTGCATTTTTTTCTCCATTTTTAATCCCTTTATGATTTTCTCTTTGATGTTAACTTTACCTTCCCTCTTTAAGTCTTGCTTCCCATTCCTGCCTGCATCCTCATTGAATTTAAAGTATTTTCATACAAAATGCTCTGTGGGTATGTATGTGTGTGTCTTTTCAGCCCTCCTTTATCTGGTTCAGATAAGTATGAGACTGATGAGATGCCCACTCCTCCACCCACTCTTCCGTGTCTATAGACCCTTCTCTTGTACCCATCACAACAAAGAGTAAGTTGCTCCACTTTCTTCCTCATATCTCTTCTCCCCCATTAGGACAATTTATATAATAAATACAACATTCAGTATAAAGAACAACTGTGAAAAGCTTAAGAACTAGGATCTATTCAGTGACCAGCCACAACTTCAGAGGCCCAATGCTGAAGTGTGTTTCCTACCCCCTAAGAAAGAGGTGACAAAGTTTTTGTTTGTTTTGTTCTGCTGTGTGCTAACATGTTAGAACAGAAAAGTGTATTTTTTAATGGGGGAGGGGCAGGGGAGTGAAAAGGGGCTGAGGGAGAGTAATGAATGAGGAGAGTGGAAGAGAAGGGAGGAAAGGAGAGAAAGACCTACCAATGAAACATTTTTAAATGTACAGACAAAAATAGAGGAAATTTCAGAGGGAGACAAAGATGAGCAGGTCAGCCTTAGACATATATGCGTTGAATTGATTATACACTTTTCAGAAATTGCATTAACAGAAATTTGTTATTTCATATACATTATTTTCTGTTCATACAGAAATACACTATTTCATTATAAATATTCATGTTTATTGGTATATCAAGTTCATATTAATGAAAATGAAAATTTGGGGAAATAAAAGAAAAAGACACATACATCAACACACAGTTTGTGGAACTATGGTATGATTAAAACATCCTAAAGAAAAAATGGAAACTACACTAAGAGAGTGAACAAAATGTCCATACTTTTGATACCGAGAGCCTACTATTAGCTATCTACCCAAAGCAGGTTTTAAAGGAGGAACAAGGGAAAGTTCCATATGTTCAAAGTATTCACAGTTGCACTCTTTTGTAGTAACAACAACTGAAAACAATGTAAGGTCCTGACTGGGGAACAGTAAAACAAATTGTGGTATATACATGAAAAGAATGTTACTATGCAGAGAAAAAAGATGATTATGAAGAATTCAGAGAACAACTTCTACCAACTAATGCAACATGGAAGTATACAGAACCAGAAAAACATTATAAACAACGATAGAGTAGAATATTACTGTGCTGTAAGGAACAATGAATGTGACAAATACAGAGAAGCCTGGGAAGATCTATATGAACTGATGCAGAGTGAAGTAAGCAGAACCAAAAAAAAACAAAACAAAAAAAAAAAAACAATCCACATAGTGACTACAACAATGGAAATAGAAAGAAAAACCACCAAAAAATCAAAAGTGAATATAGCAAAATTATGAAGATGAAGGAGAGAGAAGAGAAGACAGGAGGGAGGTCCACAGAGGTTACATGGACATGCAACTTTTTCAATATATCAATCAATCGTGCTGAACTTTTTTATCCTTCTCTTTTTCTGTCTTTAGTAAGTACTACTTGTTAGCTCTCTGGGAAGGGGAAAGGAGAGATGCGGGAATAATGATGATGATATAAATAACAACATAAAAACTCATTAAAATTTAAATTTTTAAATATATATATATATGTATGTATATATATATGTATATATATATATACACACAATACCTACAATATAAATGGAAACTAGAAAAACAAACAATGTTGTGACATTAAAATGACTAAATTCGGCTCTAAAAAAAAATGATGAGAAAATACAGCACCACTACTCCCCTAAGCATGGAACATTGCACATACTCAGGCTCCGTTAATGTATATGGCAAGTTATGCCATTCTTTATTATTTCGTCTTTTTTTGTTTATTCTGTTCCAAGTTTAAGAGTAGAAATCAAGTAAATTACACAACCTATCCCACTTAAACAAACTGACAAGATGCTAGCCTCAGACATCTGTCACTAAAGGTGTGAAGTAGATATGAACAAGGCCTAAATGCCTCTACTGAATCAATCAACCAACTACTGGATTTAGAGGAATCATTTGGATTTAGACTTAAATTTTTTGGGGTTGACTATGACCTCCATTTGGGGTTGTCCTGGCAAAGATATTATAGTGGTCCGCCATTTCCTTCTCTAGCTCATTTTACAGATGAGGAACTGAGGCAAACAGGGTGAAGTGACTTGACCAAGGCCACATAGCTAGTAAGCGTCTGAGGTCAGATCTGAACTGATACTGGCCTGGCACCAAGCCACTTAGCCACCCAGATCTCAACTCAGAAGTCCTTAAAAGTCACTGAAAGAATGAGAGAGAGCCATTTCACCAGAAGTATATTAGTAGTGGCTAAGGAAACCTGATGATTCACATGATCTGTGGGTTATCTATGAAACAACAGCCACCTGAGACCCTGGGGTTCTAGCCCTGGCCACAGGAAGTACTTAGGCCTTTTCAAACTTCAGAGGATCCAGAGGATTCTGGCCTTCCTAACAGTCTTAGAACAGCTACTGGCAGTTTTTGCATTAGGAGCTAAGAAGAATCTGAACAGAATAAGGAAAGGCAATTCCAAGGCTCTACAAATAGCCCAGCAGAAAGGCTACATTATACTTAATGGAAACAACTTGAGGACTCCAGCAAAAGGGTTTCTGAGAACTATGAGTTATCCCTTTATCTCAAACCCACTCTAAGCTTGACTTCAAAGACTCTCTGCTAGTAGGGTAATGTCCCCATCTTCAGGTGGGAGGAAGTTTGTATCAACTATTCTTAATACACCACCTTTTTATAAAAGCTAATTGTGTCTGGCTAACTGATAACACCAACAAGCAACTGGAGGAGATGACAAAACCACCCCCCAACAACTTCCAGACTCAGAAAGCAGCCATCCTTTGGAACCCTGCCTGCCAGTGTGAGAAGGGATTGGAAAAGTGGCCCGAGAGGCTGCAGTGTATACTAAAGGATGGCTCTCTTCAGAGAGGAAAAGGCAAGAGTATATAGAAAATGAAGATAATACCAAAAAATGAAAGATAGCAATACAATTCAGGAAAAAACACCTTAGATTCTACCAAGGACAAAAAAAAAGAATTAAAAGAAAACAAGGAACAAAATCAGAGCTATTAGCGAAGATTATGAAATCATGAGATCAAAGACACAGAACTGGAAGGGCTCTTCAAGACCATCTAGTCCAAGCCTATTACTCTATAGATGGAGGAACTGAGGCCCACAGAGGTAAAGTCATATGGTTAGTGGCAGAGCCAAAATTCAGAGAGAGAAAATATTAATTACATGAAATTTAAAAACTTTGGAAAAATTTAACTAGATACAGCAAGAGAAGAAAAGATCTGAATCGTAGAGAAAATAGTTGCGAATACCTCTGATAATATTCTAACACCTAAAATCCTCAGGAAAATAATACAAACCTAAATTAAGAGTCAATCCCCACAAACAAAGAGTTTAAGCAAAGAATTGCCAACTAACAACCATCACAAGAAAAAGTCATTATCTAAACAATAACATACACAGTAACTATAGGAATAAAAAAAATACTAAAAGGCAATTTTCAAAGAGTTCAAATGCATGGACAATGTTACTTTCCAAATCAAAGTAAAGGCAACATTTTTCCTTTTTGTTAATAAATGGTCAATTACCAAAAAAAAAAAAAAAAAAAGAAGAAGAAGAAGAAGGAAAAAAGAAAAAAAACATGCCAAGTTCATCACAATAACAACACAGGGAGGTTTTGTGAGAAGTTATTTTGGATGTGTCAAGTAAAGTGATCAACCAATCACAACAAAGTTCAGCAATTAAAGAAAGAATGAAATTCAGAAGAGAGGATGACAGGGAAGAGGGTTGTTATAAAAGATGGATGTGGAATCACAGGAGGACCTTAGATCCTAAAATACCATATTTAGACATTAGAAGCTAGGGTAGGAAATACAGTGAATTTAAAATTTGGCACATTCCCATAAGAACAGGGTCAGGGAGCTAAAGACCAGAAAAAAAACCTGAGAACTGACAAAAAAAAAAAAAAAGAAAGATAAAGAAAAAAGGGACCTTGGGGAAAAGAAAAGCATCAAAGAGGGCACTGGACCAAAGGTCAGAGTGGCTGAAACAATGTTAACAAACGACAAAGACAAAGTAAAGCTGAGAAACTATTTTCATTTCATTTCCAATGAAAATAATCCTTAGGTTGGCAGGAAAAAAAAAGAATTGCTAAAATAGAATGGATAGCCGGGAAAAGCTAGTTGTCTTTAATAAATCCAAGTCGTCAATCTCAGATGATCTCCTTGGCTCTCCAAAGACCTGGCAAGTGTGAGCCCTGAGCCACTGCCACTCATGACCTGAATGCGACAGCTTATGCGATTAAAAATATTAGAAGGAAGCAAGCACATAATCACATACTTGTCATGACTATGAATGGAAGGCCAATTCTTGACCAAAAAAGAAACAGAGGAAATTACAAAAGATGAAGTGGATAATTTTCATTACATAAAATTGCAAAGTTTTTACATGAACAAAATTAATACAACAAGGAAAAGAAAGGAAGTGGTGACTGACAGGAAAAAAATCTTTCTATAAAATATTTCAGATAAGGAAGACAAAGAAAAGCACTGTGGCAGAACGGACAGAGAACTGGCCTTAAAGCCAAGAAGATATGTGTTCAAGTCTCAACTCGGAATCCTCTGATTGTATGACTCCGGACAAGTTACTTAACATCTCTGTGTTCTAGACAACTCTGAGACTCTACCTCGTGGGCGTCAACATACATTAAAGAGATCTCCTCAACTGGCAGCTCGCCATAACCAGTAAAGTAATAGGTTCAGTCCCTATCTCAGGCTAAAGTATATAGAGGATGGAAATATTTAAGCGCAAAAGCCATTCCCCAATAGATGGAAACCAAAGGATATGAAGAAACAGTTCTCCAAAGAACTGCACACTCTGAATAGCATATAAAAGAATGTTCCAAATCATTAATAAGAGAAAGTAAAATCAAAACAATCCTGAGGTTTCAACTCACACACAGCAAACAAGCAAGAAGACAAAAGATAGGAATAATCAGTGTTGAAAGGTACGTAGAAAGATGGTCACTTTAATGCATTATTTAGCTGGGAATCACTGTGCCTTTTCTGGAAAGTAATTTGAAAGTATGCAAATAAAGTGGTTAAAATGTCCATACCTTTAAACCAGAGATTTCTTTGCTAGTCATAAGCATGTACCCCCAAAGTCAATTAACAAAAAGGTCCCATATTGCCCAAAATATTTGTAACACCGCTTTTTGGGGTGGCAAAGAACTGAAATAATGCAGATGCTCATCAGTTGGGGAAGGCAAAACCAACTTTGGTACATCAATTTAGCAAACTATTACTATTCTGTAAGAAAGGATCAATCTGAGGAATGCAGAGTAGCATGAACTGAACAATGCACAATCAAGTCAGAAGAAGCAGGATGGCAGTAAACTCAGCCACCACGGTGGGAAGAACAACAGTCAGCGAGAGAAGACACCTCTTACCCTACTTCTCTGCAGAGGGACAAGGACTACGGGTACAGAACAACGAAGATGACAACAGGCTTCTTCGAAAACACTGGTCAGTTTGGCAAGACCTTTTTCCCCCTTTATTCCTCTTCTAAAAAAATTCACTGCTATAAGGGACAGCTCTCCAGCAGGGAGTGGAGGAAGAGGCACAGTGGGAAATACAAGTAACAGAAAAACAAAATCATAAAAAAACAGAAAGAAAGAATGTGGATAACATAAAAGTAGCTGCAGAACACAGAAGGATATGGATTGCCCCAATTTTCAAAAGGGAAAAAAAGAGGAGAGTCTAAAAACTATAGAACAGTGAGCTTAATTTTCATCCTGTTAAATTCCACAATATATCATTACTGCCTTTACTTATCTGTCCTCATCTTATTGTTATCATTGGTGTTCTTAGAATTATGTCAAATATCAAATACTTCCTAGGAAAGTTTTGATGTTTCACCACTGCATATAATGCTACATTTTGGTTTAAGATACATACTTTTTTCTTATAATAAAGAAGATCCTTCTATATTTATGTTTTACAGTTCTTAGCATGAGAGTGTTGTACTTTTCAAAGGCCTTCTCTGAATCTATTGTTGTAATCATTGATTTTAGATTTTCAATAGTTTATTGTTTTCCCCAAGATGAACCAACCTCGAACGGCTTATATAAATCCAATTTGATCACAGTGAAGAATATTTTAAATATAGTGATATGGTCTTTTTGTTAAGATTTTATTTGAAATTTAAATCAAATATTCATTAATTATAGTGGTCTCCTTTACTTGCTTTGTTCTCTGATTTAGACATTGGGACTACATCTGGCTCACAAAAGACATTAGTATTTTCTTTCTCAACTCATGAAAATAAATTTTTTTTGAAGATAATTTTTGTAGCATAAGAATTAAAAAACCTGAAAACCCATCTAGACTGGATTTTGTGGGTTTTTTTTAGTAATTCCTGTAAGGTAGTTTGATTTGATTTTCTGAAGCTTGAGATCTCCATTTTAAGTTGTTAATTTAGGTACTTTATATTTTGGTAAGTATTCATCTACTTCTTTTAAATTCTCATTTACATGTAAGTAAAGGTTATAAGTAGGCAGCCAGGCAATTCAGTGGATGACATTGCTGGGCCTGGAATCAGGAGGACCTGAGTTCAAATCCAGCTTCAAATACTTACTAGCTGTGTGACCCAATGCAAATCACTTAACCTGTGTCTTCCTCAATTTCCTCAACTGCAAAATGGGGAAAATAATATTATTTGCATGCCCACATTCCCCAATTGATGGGCACAGCACCTACCTCTAATGGGTATGGCAGAAATCAAATGAGATAATATTTGTAAAGCACTTAACACAGTGCCAAGTAGGCACCATTAATTCTTTTTAGTTATTTTCACCTTGTTCATTTTTTATTTTGGCTATTTGAATTTTCTCTATTTCACAAGCAGACATGGAAAAGATATCACCTGATGCAAGCTGAAGTCAGCAGAAACAGAGAAACACAACACACAGTGACTACTACAGCATTCATAGAATGAATAACAATAAGGAACATGTAATGGACATCATCAATCCTGGCCCCAGAGAAGAGCTAAGACAAGGCGCCTTCCTTCCTTCCCAGCTCTCTGCAGAGTCAGGGGACTGCCAGGCTTGATGGAGGCCCTGCCGAGATTTGCTCACCTTACTTTTTTCTCTTGCTTTTATATTCTTTGTAATAAAGGACAGCTGGGGGAAGAGCATGCAAAAAATGTGAAATGAAGATGATGCAAAAAAAAAACTAATAAAATTGACAAAAGGAAAATAGATGCTATCCAAAAGGGAATGGCTAAACAACTTATGGCACACTGATGTGGTGGCCCCAGAAATGATGCCTGTGACAAATGCAAAGGAGACGGGAATAACATGGACTGGGGCAAAGCAACACACACAACTGCCGTGTAAGTGGAGACAGTGCTGATAACAAAGTCATCAAAGCCAGCGTGCTTCTCAAGTTTACTGACCATGCCTGGCCCCACAGATGAAGGGGCGTGAGGGGTGGGGGCACAAAAGGGGGACACTGCCTGCCAGGAATGTCAGGCACTGCTCAAATTTCCTGAATTTGGGGACTTCCCCCTTCTTTGCTCTTTATCATAAAGGATAACTCTCTGTCAGGGAAGGAAAGGAACGTTATTCCAGGAGATTTAAGTGATATCAAAGTAAAAGTGATCGATAAAAGTGAAATAGAACAGGAACACACGCACTGACCACTAAAGCCAGGATGGCCCCGTCAACAACACGCCGCACCAAACTATCTTTTTCAACAAGGTAATTAAACACGTAGATTAGGGAACTCCTATAAATATAGCAGACCTCAATTTTAGCAAAGCATTTAACAAAGTCTCTCATCCTATTCTTGTGGGGAAAATGAAGGGACTTGTACAATCATGTGTATCCCACTCCCAGTTCAGCCTTCACAGCCATCAACTAGGGAGGTGATTCCTCTGCAGAAGGGGCCAGATAGCCTCATTAACAGCCAGCCCCAACCAACTGCCTACCAACCGCCAACCAACTGCCACACACAGGGCGGCTAGGCCAGCCTAGCTAAGGGAGTTCAAAAGCCCTTGGGGGAGAGGCCAGAGGCACCGTGTGCTAGCAAAATCAAATGACCACCACCACTATCCTAATTACCAAATCCCCTTCAACCATGATGGAGACAGCCCAGGATCCTGAACCTAAGAGCCTTGAAAACATTAATGCTTCCAGCCCCGTGCCTTCAGCCATTATCCTGGGAAACAACACCAAAGGAGATGCAGCCTGGGAGCTGCTCCTGCGGGTGCTGCAGCCACAGCCACTAAAGCCCCAGAAAAGAACATTCTTGTCACCAAAGTCCCTGATACTGCCGGATGGTGATTTATCAGTGCCACTGCACCCTACAGACCATGGGACCCTTCTATCTGACTTACAGCTGAAATTTTCCCTATGTGTTGTCTCCTCCATTAAAATGTGAGCTCCTGAAGAGCAGAGACGTCTCACTTTCTACATGTATCCCCACAGCTTAGCACAGGGGCTCTGCACAAAGCTGAGCACATAATAAATGATTCATTCATTCATTCATGAATTTGGAAATGATAGAATGTCCGGATCCAAAGAATTCTCGTTAATGACACAATGTAAACTTGAAAGGATGTGAACGGTGGACTTCCCCAAGGATTTGAGCCGGGCCCTGAACTGTTCCAAGCTTTTTTACTCACAACATAGAAAAAGACAAAGATGGCATCCTCATCTAAATTACAGATGACATTAAGTTGGGAAAGACGGCTAACGGTGACAAAGTCAGCATCCAAAAAGATCTTGAAAAGCTATCTAATAGGATGAAATCCAAAAGAGATAAAGGCAAAGTTTTACCCTTCCCAAGTACAAGATGAGAGAGGCATGGCTTAAGTGTAGTTTGTCTGGGAAGAGTCTGGTGGCTTTGGCAAACGGAAATTCTCAGAAAGTCAATGATCTTGCACTGCGTTAAAAAAGACATTCCCTTCCAGGCTTAAGGAAAGAATAGCTACCACCGCTGTGTGGTTCCCTCGTCAGCCCATATCTAAAGTCCTATGTTCAGTTTGGAAGAAAATTAATAAGTGGTGGGATGTCCAGAAGAGAACAAATCAAGATGGCGACAGAACTGACAACTGTGCCATAGGAGGATCCTTTGGAAGAAAAGGGAAACCTGAAAGCTTTCTTCAGACAAGCAGTGGGCTGCTATACGCAAGAGGGATTAGACTTATTCTGCTTCACCTCACTGCCAAGAATAACATGGGAAGTCTGAAAAAGAGTTCAATTTAGCTTTGAGCTACTGAAGAAGTGGGCTGCCCCCTCATGGAAGCCGTAAGACAAAAATTAGACGACACCTGTCAGGTAGGATGCAGGAAAGGAGAGGATCTTGTTCAGCCATGAGTTGGACTACATGACTGACAGATGACTTTGGACTTAGATGTTCAAACAACTCAGCTTCTCTTGACTGCATGAAGGGCTCTTATCTCAAAAAAGTAATTAATCAAGTCTGGCTCCCAAGGAGAAGTACAGGACTAAAGTACAGAATGTACAAAGAGACAGACTTTGTCTCAATGAAAAAAAAGGTATTTCTAAGAAACAAAACTACTTACCAACAGAAAAAAGTCTATCTTCTGAGCTATTCTACCCCTAGGAAAGATCAAGAGTCTTCGTAAAGAGCTCGAAATCCTATGATTCTATTATGTCGATGCTGTTGATTACACAACAAATGGTTCCCCTCTACTGAAGGATGAACAAAATTACTTTTAAAGTCACTCCTAACTTTAATATCCTATGAGGAAGTCTATACTGGACACTTCAACAGAGGAATAATTTTCATGTATTAAATTATTAATGGAAATTTTATTTCTGAGTCCTTTAGCACTAAAAATGAATAGTAACGCATCATCACCCATAGGCCATTTCTTCACAGGGACACTTCATGAATAAGACTATGGCATTAAACATACTATTTCAGTGAGTTATTTGACCAATCTAAGACACTTATAACCAGCATTGCAATTACCTGAACAAGGAAGCGTTAAGAACAAGAATGCTTAAAAAACCCAAAGTGTGGATTTAAGATTCACACAGACCTAAATTCGCTAAATAACTTATCAGAGGCTAAAAGATACATTTTAGCAAGAAGCATTTATCTTCTGCATTTGGTCCTGTAGGCCTAGGCAAGGTTACCATACGCTCATGGAATTTAATGACAAGAGGGACTTTTGAAATTATCTAGTCCAACCTTTTCACTTTATTTTTTTTTTCTGGTTCCAAGCTCAGTTTATTTTAATAAAGTTTTAACAGCTTGTCATTGTTGGAAAAAAAAAACACAAAGATACTTAAATCCAAATGGATTAAATGTATTGTTGGCTATACTTACTAAGTATTTATGCTCATTTTTTAATCCTATTCACCAATTATGCACACATTTTTGTTGAAATTTGGCTACTAAATTTCTATATTGTGTAATGTCAATCAGCCATTCTGGCAAACTAATTGGAAGGTGTTCCAATTTTATATTTCTTTTTTTTATATAATTTTTTTTTTATTTTTAGTTTACAACACTCAGTTCTACATAATTTTGAGTTCCAGATTTTCTTCCCTCCCTCCCACCCTCCCTCCCCAAGACGGCATGGAATCTGATGTATCTTCTACGTATAACTTCGCACTGAACTTATTTACACACTAGTCAAGTTGTGAAGAAGAATTATGACCAATGGAATGAATTATGAGAGAGAAGAAAGAGAAGAACCAAAAAAGCCCCAAAAACAAAAGAGAGGAAAAAAAAAGGCAAGCATAAAGTGTGCCTCAATCTGCATTCATACTTCATAGTTGTTTCTCTGGATGTAGATAGCATTCTCCATTGTGAGTCCTTTGGAGTTGTCTTTGCACCTTGTGGTGCTGAGAAGAGCAAAGTCTATCAGGGTTAGGCCTCACAGAATCCACATGTCTGTGGTTGTGTATAATGTTCTCCTGGCTCTGCTCCGCTCACTCAGCATTATATCATGTAGGTTTTTCCAGGTTGTTATGAAGTCCATACCATCCCCATTACTTATAGCACAATAGTATTCCATTGCCTTCATATACCACAGTTTGTTCAGCCATTCCCCAATTGATGGGCATCCCCTTGATTTCCAATTCTTAGCTACTACAAAAAGAGCCACTATAAATATTTTTGTACATACGGGTCCTTTTCCCACTTGTGTGATCTCTTTGGGATACAGCCCTAGAAGTGGTATTGCGGGGTCAAAGGGTATGAACATTTTTATAGCCCTTTGGGCACAGCTCCAAATTGCTCTCCAGAATGGCTGGATCAGTTCACAACTCCACCAGCAATGGAACAATGTTTCAATTTTCCCACATCCTCTCCAGCACCTATCATTTTTTGTCATTTTACAAATGACATGATCATGTTTTGTCATTTTAGCCAATCTGACAGGACAGATGTGGTACCTCAACCTTTTCATTTTATAAAACACCAACAATAACAACCCTGAAGTCATAGTGAAGTGGAAGGCCCCAGCCCACGGCCCACGGCCCACTGCTTGAAAAGAGGAGAACCAGGATGCAAAGCCAGCTTCTTGACTCCCAAGGTCAGTGTTCTTCCCATGATTCTATACTACAACCCAACTGAAGGGAGATTATTTCTGGAAAAGTGTTTTGAAAACACTAAGGTACCATCCAACTGCTGAGAAAAAAATCAAATAATTATTCTAACAACTAATTTTTAAAGAAACATTTATCAGATGCTTACAGAATACAAGAAACTGCGCTATGCTAGGTCAGGAGCACATAAAGGGAAGCTGTAAGATAGGCCCTCCCTGCTCTCGACAGTCATGCTAATTGAGTTAGCCATCATGAGTGTTAAGACAGGTCATCTTTCACTGATAAAAAGAAAAGTATTCTACCTACTAATTCTGTTTAAAAATAGTATGACTATCAAGGTAAATAAGTCAGCCATCTAAAGCCGTATGATAAGGAAATTCCAAGTGAATAACGTATTTTTCTAAGCCTAAATAAGGAAGACACCTGAAAACAAATGCAAGATAGACAGGCATCAAAGAAAAATCTTTGATTCTAAAATTCTTTATGACCTAGACAGAAAGTATATGGTACCATGTGAAAAACACAGGCCTTCAAGCCAAAAGACCTGGGTTAGGGTCTTATCTTTACCACCACTAACAAGCTGTATTCCTTTGAACAAGTTACTTCACCACCTGGGGACTCAGTTTCCAGATCTATAAAAAGACAGGGTTGCTGTGTTTCAGTCAATTACTATTTTAGGAAATGTACGGGCTCAGCAACAGTAAGAAATAGAACAGAAACCCAGGCAGTACCTGCAGAATCTAAGCAAAAACCTCCTTACTGGAAGTTTACCTATTAAAACAGGTATAAGGAAGAGATGCTCATCAGTACCACACAAGAAAAGCCTTTCCCAGTCCTCTTTAATCCTAGGGCCTTCCCTCTGTTGATTATCTATAATCTATCGTATGTACATATGTGCATGCATGTATGTGTATATATACACACGTGTATCGTGTGTACATAGTTGTCTGCACATTCTCTCCTCCATTAGACTGTAAACTCCTTGAGGGCAGGGCCTGGTTTTTTTGCCTTTCTTTGTACACTCACCCCACATAGCGCAGTGTCTGGTCTGGAATGGTTGCTTAATAAACCAAACAGTAATAAACCAATAATATATAATAAACCAATAAACCAAATAGTTGGCTGTACTTAATACCTTTCTCAATAAAGTCTAGTAACCTAAGGAGACAACAGGGTCTAGGAGAGGACAAATCCCCAAATACCTGGTTTTTTTACCCATCAATTAAAAAATAGTGTGTGTGTGTGTGTGTGTGTGTGTGTGTGTATGTGTGTGTGTGTGTATAAGTACATCTTCTACTTGGGTTTCAAGTGAAAAAAATACTCTGGGACACTGGTGGCATATATGATAGTGTGTGGGCTGGAGCCTGGAATGGAAGGGTTGGAATCAGGCTGTGAAGGTATGTAGCTTGGGCAATCCATCTAACCTCCTTCATCGTCCAGGTGGGGGCCACAGGAGCACTGAGCTTCACAACATTGCTGTAAGGCACAGAAGAGTGGGATGGAGGGGGGAAGGGGGGGAACAAGGAGGGGGAGATGAAGAAAGGGGAGGAGGAGGAAGAGAACGGACAGTGGGATGGGAGGAAGAGAAGGAGGACCACAAGACTTAACAAAAACAACAAAATGCCTTTACACAACTTATATAGTTTATTCAATTTAAGTGAACTAAATGCTTTTCATTAGTATTTCTGTTATCATGTTTAATAAGTACCTATCATGGGGCAGCTAGGTGGCACAGTGAGTAGAGCACCAGCCCTGAAATCAGGAGGACCTGAGTTCAAATCTGGCCTCAGACACTTGACACACTTATTAGCTGTGTGACCTTGGGCAAGTCACTTAACCCCAATTGCCCTGCCTTCCCCCAGTTAAAAAAAAAAAACAAACAAGAAGTACCTATCATGTCCTTACGTTACAAAAGGGGAGGCAGAGTGAACATACGTTAAACATATACATAATATGTACAAAATTCATTCAAGGTAGCTTTCCTGAGGAAAGAGAGCATTCTAGACAGGCAAGACAGCCCAAAAACCTACAGACAATATATAAGCCTAAGCCCTCTATACTACTTACAACAACATTTTTCCAGCCATACCAGCCTGTCTCCCAAAGGCAGAAGTAGGGAAGGAAGATGGTAGGTAGTACATAGGAAATTAAGGGAATAAAGGCCCAGGGCCTTAAGAGTACAAGGACCATGTGTCTGGAGGACAAAGGATCCAGCTTGGCTGGCACACAGACTAAAAGGATTTATGTAAGACTGGAAAGATTGGGTAGCATGATATTTTGAAGGGTTTTGCATGCCTGGTGGTAACATCTGAATAGCATTATCCACCTTAGACCAAGAGGGGAAAAAAAAAAGAAGAAAAACTAGTGGACATTATAGAGAGCCAGATTTTAGCTAAGTATAAATTGTCTAACAACGAAAATGTACTAAGAATCCGGAGGGCAAGAGCGTTTCTTTCCTTTGCAGCGCAATACTATGGACTGTGCAGTCCACAGAAGGCAATCATTGCCATGCTGCTGTTGTTCAATAATTAAACAGACTGACTGCCTTGGGATGCACTGTGCTTCCATCACTGAAACAACTCCAGCCAAGGCTGGACAGAGATGGTCACTCGTAGAGATTGGTGTAGATGGGATTCACACTTCATATGAGAGCTGGACTAGATTAGAGGTCTTCACTTTTTTCCTTAGGGCAATTCGGTAAAGTCTGAGACTCCTTAAAATCACGTTGAAATGCATAAAATAGAATCAATAGGAATGACAAAGAAAACAAATTCTATTGAAATACAGTTATTGAACTATTAATAAACGCAAGTGCACATACCCCTGGACTAGATGATATCTGAAGACCATTGCAGCCTTCTAAAGCCTTTACTCTTACGATGTGTATGAAATTAAAATCTTACCTAGGCATGGAATGCAAATTCTATAATTTTTATGATACCTATTAGATAGTGGCTGCTGAACTGCAAAGTTGGAAGAAAATTGGAGGAAATGTCCCCCTTAGGTCTAAAGAAGTATTAATAATCAGCCTTGAAGAAAAGAAATTTAAAGCCCTGGGCAACTTCATCTCCATATATACTAATGAATAAAAGGTAATTCTTCCAAAATGCCTTTTGAAGTAGAACGCATGCACTCATCCTGATTGTCTTTTTCAAACTTAATTTCTCTTTCCTTATTCTTTCCTCTTTCCCCTTTCCCACCACCCAACTGTCTAGTGTTTAGAAGACCAGTTGCAAAAAAGTGGTGACTGCCAAATTAAAAGGTTACTCGTTTACAGTACACTGCTTTTTGCTCTGTACTCTCCAAAAGAAACAGAATGTATCTGGATTGCATCTGGATTAACAAGCTTGACATATAGCGATAACTCCTCCTATGTGATCAGACAATGCATTCATAAAATCATACAAAAAGCAGAAGCCTTTTAGATCTTCTAAGTCCAAACCCTTCACTTCATTAAGGAAGAAAGCAGGGCCCAGAAAAGTGGAAGTGACTGCACTTGCCCAAGGTCACAGGGACAGCACCAACTCAGGGCTATAAGAATTCCGACCTCCAGAGCTCGCAGATTGATGTGAGGTTCAGTTTGACTCAAGTCTCTCCCCTCTCCAAATCAACCTTCACGCAGCCCCGAAAATGGCTTTGCTAAAGCACCGTTCTTACCATGTAACTTTCCTGCTGAATAAATCTGAGTGACCACCTGTAGCCTCCAAGGTCAAATACAAGCTCCTCTCACAGACTCATCTTAACACAAAAAACTCAAAACATGATACACGATTCATTTGTTATTACATTAGAAGCAGCTGGATAAATAATGTCTGCTTAGGAAAACAAAACAAGGATAATTATCTCGGCTGCATTCAACGTAGATGACCACATTCTCTGCTCTTGCTCTATAAGGGTTTTGCAACAATATGCTCTCCTGGTTCTTCTTTCTTTCTTGCCTGCTCCTTCTCCATCTCCTTTGCTAACTCATCGCTCCTATCATGGCCCCTACATGTGGGTGTTGCCCAAAGTTCTTTCCTGGGCCATTTTCTCTTATCTATTCATGACCTCATCAGCTGCCATGGGTTGAAATGCCATCTCCATGCAGATGACTGAGCTTCAGTCACATATCATCAACTAACTGCTTTTTGGACATTTCAAACCAGATGCCCCAAAAACATCTCAAACTCAACAAAACAGAACTCATCTCTATTTCCCTAAACCCTCCCCTCTTCTGAAATCCCCACTCTCTCAAGTTCGTAACATCATCATTATAATTGCCTTTTCACTCTCACTCAACCCCAATCTCATAACCAACAGTTGCCAAAATTTTCTGTTCCTGCATCTGTAATATCTCTCCTGTACGACCCCCTTCTCTCTACTAACATAACTAAACACCATAATTCAGGACCTCATCGCCTCTCACCTAGATTATTAAAAGAACTCCTAACCGGTCTCCTTCCCTCAAATCTCTCCCCATTCTAGTCCATCTTTGAAACTGCTGCCAAAGTGATTTTCCCTAAGAGTTGATTTGACCTTGTTACTATCCTCCTCGATACACTAGAGAGGTTCCCTATCGATTCTGGGATGAAATATAAACATCTCTGTTTGTTTTCTAAATCCCTTCAGGATTCAACCCCAATCCTACCTTCTCAAGCCTACACTCTACAGGTGAGCCAAGCTGGCCTTTCCTCTGTCTCTCACACAAAATACTCCATTTCCACTCTTGCACAAGCCTGAATTGCATGGCCTCATCAACTCTTCATAGAATATCTCCCTTTCTTCAAGACACAATTCTTGTGCCACCTTCTTTATGAAGTCTTTCCCAAGTTCACCAAATGCTAGGGCCTTCCTTGCCTAATAAATTGAATTTCTTTTTTTTGAGCAGCATCATGGCCTGGTGGATAAAGACCTGGCCTTGGAACTAGGAACACCCAAGTTCGAGTCTCTGACACATACTATGTTGTGTGATCCAGCACTTAGCAGAGCGTCCAGCACATAGTAGGCACTTAAGCAAAGTTTACTGATTGACTACTACTTCTCAGAGCTTCAGGCAACTAAGATAGATTGAAAGTTGCAGAGAAGGTGCTGACCAACTGACATTAGTAGAAGGAGTTTGCACATATGGGAGTTCCTACACCAGTGATGTCAAACTCAAATAGAAAATTATCTCTGTGGGCCACATGCTGACTTAGAAAATCACAAATTAATATTACCTATGTTGTACTGCTTTTTAATCTATTTTGTTAAACATTTCCAATTCCTTGGAAGTTTGGCTGTGGGCTCCACCATTCGGATACCTCTGGCCTATGCCAATAAAATCACAGATCCATTCACTACCCTAATTATTTTATATCACTGTCTGTATACACTTGGGCATGTGGATGCTGTGTTCCCCCAATATAAGCGCCTTACAAGCAGGGCTGATTTTTGTTGTGCTTGAACTCCCAGTGTCTAGAATAGCACCTTGTACATGGTAATTAATAAATGCATTGTGACTGACTGAGTGGCTGAAGAACAATCCAAATGACTTTATACTGCCTCCCCCTCTTGGCCTTCTCTCCTGATTGCTAGATCGCTGACTCACATCACCATCTCATGAGGCACTCAGGCCACACTCATACCACTCTACACTCCTCTTCTTCCTTTGCAGACTTCTCCACCCCCTCCCCAGGACTCCCTCCTTCCCAGCTCCCCTTTGGGTATTATCTTCCCCTTATTAGAAGGTAGGCTCCCTGAGGGTAAGGACTGTCTTGTTTGCTTGTTTCTGGATTCCCAGAGTTTGGCACAGTATCTAGCACACAGTAAGCACTTAATAAAGGTTGTTCTATGTCTCTACCTCACAAGACTGTTAGGAGGCAAATGCTTTGTAAAGTGTAACATACTCCATGATTACATCACACATATTACACCATAGTACTGAAGTCCACAAAATATCACGGCAAAAGCCATTCACCAACAGACTCAAAAGATATGAAAAAATATTTTTTAAATGCTTCAAGACACTACTACTAAAAGAAAGCTAATCAAAACAACCCTGAGGTTTCACCTCACACACTGCCAGCAAACTGGCAAAGATGACAAAAAATTGGGAAGGGTCAATGTAGGAGGGGCTGTAGGATGACAGTCCCGCTAACGTGCTGGGGATGGAACAGCGGCTCAGTACCATCACCCTGGAAAGTAATTTTGGAATTAGCCAAATAAAATGTTTAAAACGGCCATATCCTTTTACCTAGAGATTCCACTGCTAGCCATATACCCCAAGAGGGACCCTGACTAAAAGAAAGGCTCCATACACAATGACAAAAAAATTACAGCAGCGCTTTTTTTAAGCACAAAAGAACTGGAAACAAAGTATCTGTCCATTAAATGAGGGAATAGCTAAACTTTGTGGTACGTGAAGTTAATAGAATATCGCTGTGCTCTAAGAAACAATGAATATGGTGACTATAGAGAAGCATGAAAAGACTTACATGCACTGATGCAAAGTGAGGTAAGCAGATCCAAGAAAACAAGATATATAATAACAACGATGTAACTGGAAAGAACAACCACCACAAAAACAATCAAAAATGAATGCTGTTAAACTGCAAACAATAAGACTGGCCCCTAAAAAAGGGATACAGCAAGATACCTCCCCAACTCCTTTGGGGGAGGGAATAACATGGGAAACACTGCGTGTGATATTAGATGTTTTCGTTGTACTGATCAGTTTTGCTCAGGTTTTTTTTTTTTCTCATCTTCCTCTTTTTCTTTTTAAATTCTCTACAATAAAGGATGGCTCTCTGGGCAAGGAAAGAGGAGAGGCACATGAGGAAAATGAGGCAATGTAAAAATAAAAGATGTTTAGTTTAAAAAACATATTAGTATAAACTAGATGAAACATACTTTAAGTAAGTAATTTTCCAGTGTCAGTTTAAAAACCAATGACTGCTAAATATGTCATAAAAAATAAAGCAATGATTGCATTTCAATCCACTTTGTAGCCTTTGCTTTAAAATCTATGTCCACGGAACTGATTTCTTTTCCACATGGGTTAGTAAATGTTTTAGACACATTTGCAAAGCTGCCATGTTATCTTTGTCAGTGCTGGGATTAAATACAATAAAGTTATCAATAGGAGCCAAATTTGGAAAACATATTAGCTTAGACAAGCCAAGTTTCACTCATATAAAACATTTAAAGCGAAGTTTAATGCCTATGAAGAATGGAATTTTTAATGGAAACATTCAACAAATCATGTGCAACATAGGTTGCTGGTGGGTTAATTCACACTGCTGGTATATGTTATTCAAAGCATCTGGGAGACCACTGAATATTACATTTCAAATTATCCTTTAAATACTAAAAACAGGCAAACTTAAGTATTATAATAATTTAAAATATCTCTTACTGCTTTTAACAGTTTCAGGAAAATATGAAAATTAAACACACTTGAACTTCACAGGGAAGATGGGGAACACTGTGACTGTACTGCTATTCAGAAAGAGCAGCAAGCTGCTCCTAGGGAGTTTTGGCATCCAATTACTTTAGGTTGGTCACAACTGTAAATTTACCCCTTAAATCAGCTGAAATTCATTTCTAATCCCGTAACATCCTGTAACAGAACTCAGAGCTCATCAAGTACAAGCTCTTCATTTACAGATGGGTACCTGGGGCTAGAGGGATGAGGCCACCTGCCCAAGGTCACAAAACAAGGAAGAGGCAGAGCTGCTATATGAACCTGGGTCCTGACTCTAATACAATGCTCTTGTCCCTGTGTTGTATTGCCTGCTTCTATTTGCAAATATTATCAAGTGCGTGTGTGTGTGTGTGTGTGTGTGTGTGTGTGTGTACATGTATACATGTGTGTGTATATATATAAATAACCAAAGTTGACTGGATATCTGCTACACTTTATAAAAAGCATGCTACAAAATAGTAATCTGTTCCTCACGATTAATTCTTAAGGAAAAGGAAGACTAAGCAGACCAAATGAAGCTGTCTTCATGTACCACCCTCAATCTTGATTAAGCCTATGGAAGGAAATCTGATCAGCTGACAACTACCAGTACGGTTCAGTTTCCACTTTAAGCAGAAGAATAAACCATCAAACTGACAATACGGATTTTCATTAAATATGTCCAGCGTGACTCTGATGGGCAAATAAGCGTGCCTGCCCCAGCATACTCACAGTGCTGTAAACTGCCGACACCGTCGGGGTGAAGATCCGATCTTCCAGAGGCTGCTGCACCGGTCCTCTCGCAATTCTAGAACAGTAAGTTAAGGAAAACAACTCAAACAGATTATGCTCTACAATAAAATTACAAAAAGAAAATACTTGGTCAAAACACAGGACCACTTCCCTAGAGTAAAGGCAGGGCCTCCCTCACTCCAGTAGGCTGGCGGACTCAAAACAATAGCAAACCAATCTTCCCCCAATCCCCCGCATAAACATTACAAAGGATAAAAATAAACTGTCCTCCAGGCTTGAAACTGGGCAACAGGACTTCCTACCTTACTTTCAAGAGAAAAAGACCCAAGAAACCAAGTCAGGGAGGTCAATATTATTCATCAATGCTAGAAATGCTGACCAGGCTCTAAAGCTGGCTGTGCTGGGCGTGCAGAAATGACTATACAACTATTTCCTTGTTAGTTTTTCTTTTCCCATACTACAGTCTTCACCCCCAAAGAAGCTTTTTTTTTAAAGTCCTTCCCATATACCCAAAATTTAAAATATTTTTTAGTCTAGCAGTGAAATTTATTTAAAGACAAAATACAATCATTTTGCTGAGTTTCAGGGCATGGAATTCCAAAATACTAAACCCTCCTATCCACTAGCATCTTTGATAAGTACTATGCATAAATATCAGAGGTCTACACATGCACCATCTTAAATGGTATTGCCAAAAAGTTACAACCCCAAAATGAACTTAAAATATTTCCACTTTATTTCCACTCTACTGACCCTTGTCATATATCAAACCTAGTGTTCTTTTCACCAAGGAGGGTTAGAAGAAAAGACCTGGATTAGAATTCTGGTTCTACCTACTTACTAATATTGTTTCCTTCTCTAGTTCTCAGTTTCTTAATCTATAAAATGAATAAGGTAAACTAAATGACCTATAATTTCCTTTCCAGCTATAGAGCCTATAATTTTAATTCAAGAACCCAACTTGGAGCCGAGTGCTTAAAGTGACAGTGTTTAATAAGACTAATTCTAGTAAAAATAACCTCAAACAATAGTAGGCTAAAAAAAATACCATTTGAAATATTCTTTACTGCACATAATGAGAGACATGGTAAACACATTAGTTGGTTTTGCTCTTTTTAAACTTTTGTTACTAGGAATGACTCTGAGTAATGGAGTGAGGCAACCATTATGAACTGAATATTAATGTAAAAACAAAAAGCAAGAGTAAAAAAAATTTAAATCAAGTTCCAGAAGAGAAAATGTAATACAATCTTTTACTCCCGATATCATTTCTTCAAAGAATGACATGCATGTTCTGATCTTGTTAAGTTCTTGAAAGAAAAGTGTTGTTGTATAATAGAAAAATTTCTGGAGTCAGGTGATCACCCTGCCACCGATTGACTAGGTGATCTCGGGCAATTCCTACCAGCTCAATTGTGTAACAAGGGGAGGAACTAAATGCTATCTAGAGGCCAGAAAGACAGCTCCAACATTCTGTGCAGCTAAGACAGCTGCAGGTGTTGCTCTTATCCTCTCTGGATTTAAGCAGAGGTTCAAAGTGCAACATTTCACTCAAGAGGCCCAATACTCCACATGGCCCCAAAACAGAAACTGAAAAGGTTTTCCCATGCCCTGGCAAAAAAAAATTCTGGTAAAGGGGCAGTTTCTCAACAGTTTATAGCTAATTAATCCTTCAGAAAGTCTTGCTGATTCCTCTAGACTGAAGATTATCTCCAACTGGAACAAAGCTTTCATTGAATCAGGGTTCTGCAACGATCACATGATTAGCAGAAAACATGAAGTTAGTCTTTCTTCTGAAATGCTGCTCCTGCTCTCCACGGCTAAAGTATGGGTCCTACTACAGAAGAATCAAGCCGCACATCAGTAATCAGTACCTGAAGGTCTGAGCAGCCTTATGTCATACAATAGAGACAGACAAAATTCCAGGTTCTTCATGCCCATTTCAAGGATGTCATTACTTTATGAAATCATCTCCTAGATTTCTCCAAAGACACTCTCAAAGACTACTACTTTCCTAGTAATCCTTTCTCCCAAACCACTACTAGAGAATGTTGATTTCATTTATTTCATTCCATATGAATTATCTAGGAGAAAAATGGTATAACCTGGTAAATTAACAGCACCCTGTGGTCCTTTTTGTATACAGAATCATTTCCAAAAGGCAAGAGTCTTAGGAAAAGAATGCTGAAAATGGGATTCAGGAGACCTACATCTAATACTGGATTCTCTACCTGACCCTGTTTTTGCCTTCATTATGTCCATTCCACCTGTGCTTCAGTTTCACTATTAGGAAAAACAATAATATCACAAAGTATTTTGTGGTTATTAAATGAACAGATGAATGAATGAGGTAATTTCCCTTAACCTCCTCACAGGAATGGTAATCAAATTAACCCTAGAAGGGATCAATGAAAGTGTTGACAGCTCCATACTTTTATTTTTTATCTATTGAACTATATTTATGAGAGGGCCCTCTGGGAATTATAGGCTGACAAAAAATATTACAACCTAATCCACTTGGGGTTGTTCCTCACTACACATATGAGTTGCGTAGTGAGTTCAAGAACAAAGAAGTCAGTGGCCAAGCTAGTATTCTATGGTTCACAGACTTACAGCACTTTCAAGCTGAGCCTTCTCATTTAACGTATAAGGAACTTAAGCAATTTGCCCAAGTCCCACAGAAAGTTAAAGGCAGAGCAGGACTAGACCAGGTTCTTTACTGTACCTTGCTTGGTCTTTGCCTCTGGAAAATGCCCAATCTGGTCCTTTTTGAACCGCATCCTAATTACCTGACCATTTATAACAGGATGGTTTTGTTATCACAGTTGAAAAAACTGGTCACTCCAGGACTTTGGTTTGAACCAACAGGTTTTGTTTTGGTTTTATTCTGGAAACAAATTATTGAGAAAAATATTCTGGGCTGTTTCTCTGTTGTCTGATCATAAACTGAGTAAGGACGAGAAAGTAAGAGTATTCATTCTTCATTTAATCCTGCAGAAAAATTCTGGGCCTTGAAGTGGTCACTCACTGATATCTTTTGGTAGCATCTAGCACAGGACATGCATAACAATTTGGAAACCCGGAGAGAAAAGCTTTGGTAGCAAACCCTCCCTTCCTTTAACAGACTCCAGGCCTTGCAGCCATTTTTAAAACATACACTTTACAATGTTAAGGTCAGACCCATCCCACTCCTCTGCCCAGGACTCTGTGAGTACCTAAGAACTTAACTACCCTGTATTTTGGGGTAAAAGTGAATCATAAATAATTTGGTCTGAAGGCATCAGAATTAACAGAAGAATAATTTAGGAAAAAAGATCACCACCATCAAGTCTCCTGAATTAAACTGCCTTGTTTCATCACTTTGTTTTACTGAAAGAAACCTTTATGGTCTTAATGATTTCTTACACAAACATCTCTTGAATGTATTTAATTTTCCTTTCCTTCTCATCTTCAGTAGAATATACTTTCTGGCCAGGTCAACCTGGGCACTTTCCCTTATCATTTTGTGAGACACATTTTCTTTTCTGGTTTTCTGAAGTCCTTGGTTTTGTCCCCTTTCCTCCCAGGTTGCTGGGAACTTATACGGACAAGTCAAATTTATGGCGGACATGTTCTCTTTCTAAATTTCTTACTTTTGCAGTTAGTACTTTTCCACCTCCTATGGGAGATTGCTGATTGTTGGACAACGTAAGAAACTCTCTAAGAGTAGGCATTAAAAAAAAAAACACCACTGTGGATCTGCACTGGTAGGAAGGGTGTCCTCACTATGAATCCCCAAAACGACTGAAATCACAGATCTGGACCCAAGAAAGGGGGGGAAATCCTTACATGAACAGTAACTATACTGCACCCTAAAAGAGAAAATACTTGGGGTTGTGAAGCCTTAAAGACCCTATTGGATCTGTTGTTAAGTGTGGTGAAGAACCACAAGAACGACGTGAAGGTAAAGAAAATACAATTTCACATGCAGGAAAAATTAAATAGCTCAGCGCCAACATTTCTAGGCCGTAGGTCTGACAGAGAATGGGAGAAATCAAAAGTGTACCTCAACTTCATTTATCCTAACAAAGACCAAAATGCAGAGCACTCACTGGAGTCAGAGAGCTTTTATGGCCAAACCCCAACTCTGCTATTTATTACTGGCCTCACTTGGGACAAGTCAAGCTGGGTCTTAGTTTCCTAATCTCTAAAATAAGCATAGTAGTAACTAAACTACTTACTTCGTGCTGGTGTTGGGGGGACCATATGATATAATCACTGCAAAGGGTTTTGAAACAGTAAAGTGGTATATAAATCTTAGTTATATTTTTTTAAAGAGCTACAGTTAATAGAGAATTATCAGTAGAGAAAAGAGGGTGTTTATAAACCTTACTCATATAATTTAAATAATTTGTTTTATAGGAACTCAATATTCAGAGACATAAAAAGAGGCTTTTAAATCATGGGAATCAAGTAAAAGTGATTCTATTATACTGAAAACTTTTGATGGAAAAAAATGTTATAGGCCATGAAAGATCTGTGATGTCAAGTGAACCTGCTCTGTCTCCCTCCTCTCCCTACACAGATCAGAACTGCTCCAACACCTCTGAGACAATTTTCACAAGCTGCTATGGTCCAAATGGTAAATCTACAGATTTCAAAATAAAATGTTTTAACTAAACCAGCTGTCATATAGCTCCACAAACCAGCGTGCAAAAGGGAAGGCTGCATAGTGTACTGGCATTTGAAGACAAATACATCAGGGTTCAAATCTCGGCTCTGCTTAGCTAACTACCCAAGTGAACTCGGACAAATCACTTCCATGCTTCAGCTCAGTTTCCTCATCTGTAAAATGGTGGGATTGTCCTACAGAGTGTACAAGATCCCAGCCTGCTTAGTTTTAAATTCTATGAACCCATGAAAAATCACTTAATGTTGTTAAGCTGCCAGTGTACTCCTCAATGTCATACCTTTCCAGAAAACAGTCAAGTATAAGACACAAATTAAACCTAGAACACACTCTTACTACAGATGACATTTTTCAAATTTGATTTTCAATTAAGTATGATTACTCTAAATGCAAGAATATTCTTTGAGAGATGAAGAAACATGTACTCACTAACCTATTAAATAAAAAACCCTCTGCTCTGTAGTTAAGTGCTTCTTTACTAGCAAATTACTTGGGATCTTTAGAAAACATCGCTGATATTAATACAGAAAAATTATTTAAACATTTTTCCCAAAATATATGGTATCACATTTCAAACTACATAAGTTAGAAAAAGAGGGAAAGACTCAATAAGAAAATTCAGATCCAAAAATGGTACTGAAATATTTACAGCCTCTACCCAAAATCATACAATAAAAAAGCAAGAATTCCCTACAAATGTCCAGAGACCCCTCCCCCAATGAGGGGCTTTGTTCTAGGGCTTATATTTCAAACTAACAAGCTGACTTAAGACTATGCTGTTTAAACCTAAACGAAAACACTGATCAGCGGGTGACAAGCATTGCTTCATATTTTCCCCAAGAAACGAGTAAATTTCAAAGACCAACTTGAATAAAATTTCATATTACAGTACATTTCTCAAAATGGTTGCATTTTTCATCCTAATGGTCCCTGCCACTGAGCTTGTTACCAGCTCTCAACAAGCCCTTTATCCCAAGAATAAATCGCTGGCTGCTTCTTTCTCCTTCAGGTGGAGATAAGCAAATATCTTCTCCTATTACACTTGAAAATCTGTCACAACCAATGAGGAAAGGAACATGCTTTTGAACATGCCTTTTCTACCTCATTCCAGAAATGGATCAAGTATCCCACCAACACAGTGGCTCATGGGTCACCTTTTCTCTGCATGCTTCAACTTGTTTTGTGTTTTATCATTAGTTAGCACAAAAGTCATTAGCCAAATCTACAGAGATGGATAACAACTGAACCAACTGTGATCACAAGTGGAAAAACAAAGACAGAAATATTCAAATTTCCCCATTCGTTGTTTTGGCTTGTAAGAAAAAAAAAAAGATTTCAGAAAGAATGTAATATTAATACGTAAAGGAGCACCTATAATAGAAAGCATTACATTAAGGCATTCACTACAAATCCTCAACATTCAAAGCATTCAGATTTAGTTGTAAATTGCCAGATTTGACCTGATTTAATGCCAAAGAACCAAAGTGGGGGAAGAAAAAGCACAACACAGTTAATATTGCCTACCTATACCACAGAGGGAGCGGGTCATAAAGATCCATTTTAAGATCCAAGCAGCTCAAGTTATGTAACATCATGGATGTTTATGGAAACTTCCTCAACGATGAGCTCTCCTCCGAGTACAGCCTTTTACCCCCTGGCAGCCTTACCTGGCACTAGAGGGATTCACAGTCAGCACCTCCACAAAGGGATGATTCTGAAGAATTCTTGCTTTAAGGATAGCATGCCATCTGAACTTCGCTTGCTTGGCTCCAACCCTAACACTGCATCTCCACCGCGGGGCTGGGCTCCAGCTTCCTAGAGCCTACACCTCTCTCCTTCCAAACGGAAGATACTGCAACCCAGCACAGCACACCAGCTAATCTTAAAGCAACAGCTGCAATCTGAATCCAGTCAGACAAAAACCTCCTTGAAAGCCTCCAAGTTTGACCTCCAAACACTCATCTGCTCTCTACCCGGTGATTTCTCTCCAAAAGGAAGCTGGTCATTAACATTTACCCAAAAGCAATTTCTGGAGAGAAAAATACAACCACAAAGTTTCAGTCATATGTGCCTCAATGAAAGGGAAGAGCATCTAACAAGGACCACCACTCCCCAGTTTCCCCTCTCCCCAAAGATGCTTCTGAATTAGAAAGAAAATTAACCTTCTGTAACCACAGCGAGGCAACGACAGGATTTACAGCATGCACCACAAACATACAAGATACAACATACATAACTCTGCAACAATGATTCCAAAACTTCATTCAAAACGACCACAATCATTTTGGTGAATTCATTCCTACCTCATAACTCTCAGATATGGCCCCCTCCTCTCCTCTGACACAGCACCCCTCTAGTGCAGACCCTCATCACCCCATGCCTGGATTAGTACCAAAGCCTGCTGGTGGGTCTGCCTGCCTCCATTTCTGCCCCTGCCAGTCCGGCCCCTATTCAGCTGTCAAATTTGATCATCCCAAAGTTCAGGTCTCACCAAATCACCCCACATTCAATAAACTCCAGCAACTATCATCAACCACATCAAATATAAAACCCTTTGTTTGACATTCAAAGCCCTTCCTAAGTTGGACCCTAGTGCCTCCCCAGGCCTCCTTTCCATATCCTGTCATTGGGTGACACTGGCCTTCTCACTGCTCCATGGATATGACACACCTTCTCATTTCCACCCTCCTGGCTTCCTTTAAGTCTCAGTTAAAAATGCCACCTTCTGCAAGAAGCCTTTCCCAGGCCTTACTCTTACTGCCTTTTCTCTTAGATGATTCCCAATTTGTCCTAGACAGATCTCGTTTGCACACAGTTGTTTACCATGTTCACCATGGTGTCTCCCCCGCTCCCCACAGGTGTTTTTTGTTTGGTTAGGTTTTTTGGGGGATGCTGCCTCTTTTTGGATACCTAGAGCCTGGCACATAGTAGGCACTTAATAATTGCTATTTGACCTTGTGACTGACTGATAGTAAAGTTGTAAATAATTATATTCCCTCAATATCATAAATCTTAATGATGCCTTTAAAAATACTATAATCATTTCTACCTACTATAGTGATTCGTATACCACAGATACCAAATAAATATCAGTTTTACAGGACAACTAGAATTTAGCTATGAAACATCTTAAGTCAATTTTTTTTAAAGGAAGGTTCAAAGCAAGACTCACACATTTGTGTTTCATTTAAATTATAATCCTAAACAAAAACTCCATTCTATGATTATCATAATGAAATGCCTATGCAACTCTCTTTATTCAATAAATCCCTATTAAGTGCCGCATGGGCTGGGCATGATGCTCAAAATATAAAGACAAAAATTCCACAGCTCCTACCCTGGATGAGCATGGAGTTTACTAAGGGAGAAGAATATGAACACAGAGAAGAAAATGTGAAAAAACCATATGAAGTTAACAGAAAGTAATTTGCAGGGGGCAGAGAGACCACAGCACATGGCAGGGGACTTTTGGGCAGCACCCATGTGAGAGAAGGCCTCAAGAGAATCAAAGGATTCTGGGAGAAAGAAGAGAGGAAGAGGGAATGTATTTCAAGCATGAGAAAAAACAGTCTGTGTCAAGTGGCCTACAGACAACCCTGGGCAGGTCTGGCTTGAAGCAGAAGGAATAAGAAAACCTCAGCCTTTGATTATGGGAAATCATGAGAGCCTTCAAATACCAAGCACCAACAGCTGGATTTCATCCTTGAGGCAATGAGCAGCCTCTGCAGCTTCTCGAGCATGGTCAGATCTGAGACTCAAGAATTGTGAGGAACCTGGAGAAACCTGTATGACTTGATGAAAAGTAATGTGAGCCAAGCCTGGAGAACGACAACAGGAGCATAAAGACTCCTAACTTTGAGAATTTCAAGAACGCTGATGCCCTGACAGAAGAGTTAATAAAGAGGGCAGGAAGAGAAGCAGGAAAGAGTAAGTCCTGGAAAAAGAAGGAGGGAATCAACCAAACAGTATGAGTTTACTAAGTGCCTACCGTATTTCAGGTTGCAGACATACAAGAACCAAAAGGAAGTGCACACTGTACTGGAATCCAGACAGCCAATGGCCAGCTCGACCGAATGCTAGAGAGAGGTCAAGAAAGATGAGGAAGGAAAAGGCTACGGGACCTGGCAACTAAGAGACCCCTGAAGATGGCAGGGAGGAGGCATCACAAGTGCAAGCCAATGAGAGAGGCAAAGGGGAGACCGAGAGCTCCAACAGCTTCTGATGGCAGTCTGGCTGCCAAAGGGAGGAATCCAGCACAACATCTCCAAGAGGGGGAAGGTTTTTTTAAGAATGAAGGAAACTTGGACATGTTTGTGAACAGAAAGGAAGAGACCATTAAGTGAGGAGACACTGAACAACAGGAGTTGGGAGAATGATGCTGGAGGCCAACCTCTGGTAGAGACCCTCAAGAAGCCCAGATCCAGGGAACACCTCTCCATCAGATCCCAAAGAAAAGAATGGAGGAGGAGGCTGAAAGGACTTGAGATGTACAAGAGAGAAGAAGAGGTAAATGTCCTCTCTCTTCTCAGTAAAGTATGGGGCGGGGGGAAGAGACATGAGGGAGGTTTACAGAGAGAAGAAAAGGCTCCAAAGAGCCTCTGTGGACAGTGGACTAAAGAGTCATATAGGGCCTGACTTCATGAGATTATGTGAAAAATCTATAAAAGACTCTGGGGAGAGCTGATAAATGTTTGGTAATGGGCTCCCTGGGGAGAAAAATGTACACTGGACAAACTTTTGAGTTTAATCTGCATTATTAACATTTTCCTCATCACTTTAAGTCTAGACAATCATCCAAACATAATTCAAGCCCTAATTTGTAGCTTCCCTGATTTCCAAAGCATTAGTACTCAGACTAAAAATTTAACAATCAGCTCACCAGTGAGAAAGAACAGGCACCAGCACACCCCTGAGTGTACCCAATCAGCAAGGGTCTGGCAAGGTCATGGGACAAGGAGGCAAGGGGAAGTCAGTGCATGCTTGAAATGGTTAGCTACAGGATCAAGAGGAGGAAGGCAGGAAAAGGAAAACAAACAGAATGGGGGTGCCAGACTGGGAGAGCACCAAGGAGGGCCCATGAACAGAGAGTGGAGATGAAAGGAAGAGGAGAAATGGAAAGATGTAAGCCTAAACAAAAATCCCACGTATATTAAATATAGAGCATGGGTTTGAGAACTGGCTTCCTGGGATGGACTGTTCTAGGGAGCACGTATTCCCTCTCAGCCCTGAAAGCAATCTGGGCCTATCAAAATCTCTGAAGCAGAAGGCAAGCTTGAGCCATGCCAAGGAGCTTTGAATCAGACATCCACACAGGATGAGAGGAAAGATCAGAGGTGATACCAGGGAAGAAGCAGAAACAGCAGCAGAGATGTGACACCTGCAGACCTGCCAGGGACAGACGTTTGAGCTGGAAAGAAATGGGGGAAGGGGGCAACAGCCAAAAGGAGACAGACAGAGCAGTTCCTTCTCGGGGGTCCAGCTCGAACCGGACTCCTCTTCCAGACTAAGGACCTGAAAAACCACCTCTGCCACTTAAAGCTCCCGGGCCTCCAATGCATCTGGTTATTAGCCAATCTGTTTTGTCCCCTCTTCACCTGACCCAAGATGTCTTAACTGAGGGTAAAAGATGTCAGGACTTAAAAGAATCTGTTCATTGAAGGGGGTACAAAGCAGAAGAGGGAGTTTCCATATCTACCCACATTTCCACATCATTTCCACATCTACATCTTCCACACTGGAATAACAGCTCATGAGTAGTCGGCCCTTTTTGTACCAAGCGCTTTCCACACAACCAACCCAGGAGGTGGTTAGTACTAGCACTACTGTTCAGGTTAGATGGCACGTCCAAGGTCACAAATACAAGTGTGAAAGCTAGGTTGTGAACCCAGGTCTTCTGGCTCCAAGTCTAGATAGAAAGCTGAACCCAGATACTATAAGAACCAGTTTACAGGAACCAATTAAAGGAGCTTATGAAAATGTATCCATTGAACTCCTGAGAAGATGTAATATAATGATTACCTCATCTCACATTTAAATAGTGCTTTAAGGTTTGAGAAGCATATAAAGGCATTAATTTAACTAAAGTCCATCTTGAATCCATTACAAATGACCCCTGCCCCGGGAAAAGCCTGAAATAAGAGAATAGCTAAGAGATGAACCAACACTACAACACGGAAGTAAGATGTTCATTTGCAAATTTCCTCCCGTACCCATCAGAGAACAACCTAACAACTTCTGGTCTCGCTTCCATGCTCACTTCACCTACTCCAACGATACTTAATAAGGCTTAACCTGGAATGACTAGAGCCAACTAGGGAGGAATGTTTCATTTCAAGACTTCACTATTCTACAGAATAAAGGGTACAGATCCAGGGAGAACAATCTCGTGCTTTGTTAACCAACTATGTAGAGCTGATTTTTAGCTTTAATAGACTATAGTTGATTTATTATGGATTAATCCATTAATTCTGGATTACTGGTTAGAAGATACTTTTTCCTACATTATTTCATTTAATCTCACCACAATGCTTTGAAATATCTTCATCTCCATTTTCCAGAGGAGAAAGCTGGGGCTCTGAGAAGTCCTGACCCACCCAAGGGCCCTCAAATAGGAGAGGAAAGCATCCTGCTTCACTTTCTGACCAAGGCCCAGCTTCTCTGCACTCCTGCACATTGCCGCCCTCCTTCACCATGCACTGCTGTCAGAGCTATTCCTCAGAGGCACTTTCAAAGGGAAGTTCAAGGAACTCAATAAGCCCAAAGCCACACATGTTTATGTAAGTGTGCACATATACATAGAAAGATCATAATATGTACTCCATCGGATGCCAAAAACAGAAAAATGCTTATCTGTGCTAAACATAGAAGACAAATGTATTTCTTAATACAGCAGTACAACAGGAAAGGTAATCTAACCTTAGTTTTTGTTTTGGCGTTGGTTTAGTTGTTTTTTTTTTTAAATGCACTGTCATGGTTTATAATGAAATGTGATATGCAAAGGTTTCATTGCTCTGAGAAACAGAAAAATTAAACTTTTCCCAATCTGTCATGTTTATTTATATGCTTTTGCCCTTTAGATTGAATTATATCAATTCATCTTTCTTTTCCCTTCTGTTCACTTTAAATGTCTGGCTCCTAACACCTTTAAATCTAAGTAGTTCCACTCTATTAAAAAAAAAAAAAGAATGATAACATTTGAATTCGAAAGACTACAAACTATTCCTATGGATTTTTGAACAACCAGTCTCAAAGCACTTCTCCAGAAAGCCCTTGCTCTGAAGGGAATGGAGCCAAGGCCCCCTAAACTCCCTTTGAAGGGACTGCATTCAAACCCTTCATTCTCACACCACCGATGAGCCCTTTACTCACCTTTGTAAAGCCCTCCGAGTTCCAACTCCCGGCTCTGCTACTAACTAGCTATGTGACCACTGACAAGTGACTTCCCCACTCTGAGCCTCGGACTGTTCATCTGTAAAACAGAGGGACTGAGCAAGATGGCCCTTTTCAGCTTCAGGATGCTAGAGGTCTATTATGTAAAGACCAAAAGCCAACTTTGCCAGGACAGAATAATCATGGGCTGAGATCTTTTAATATATGCCATCCAAGAAAGGAGTTCTGAATCTTTTTCTGAGAATCGAAAATGTCAAACACAGAAAATTCTACTATTTTATGGGCTGTATAATTGGATTTTCCCTTGATTGCTATGCAAGCTTCAGCAGGCTGAGATAAGTCTAAGATCAATAAGTGTTGACCAAAAACCATCTGCATTAAGATAAAAACCACTAGGGCAAAGTAACTACCAAGTCTTGAAACAGAAGAGCTTGCCACCCTGAAGGCTTTAAAATAAAGGAAGCCAACAACTTGAGTTAGGACTAGAACTTCCAGGGGAGGGGCTTCCTCAACAGTTCTGCAGCACTTACCAATGGGCAGTTTAGGAGGCACAAATGGCGGCTCATGCTCACATGTCAGATTTCTCTTGGCTTGGAACCGCAGAATAGCAGCTGAATGCCCTGAGTTGATAACTTTAAACAGCACCTTACCAGGGCCAGGACCAGATAAATGGGAAAAGCAACAGAAATACCTAAGTGGAGATGACTGGAAACTCAGATGGAACAATACAATTGTGTATTCATAATCTAGATTGTGAAATAGAGAAGAAAGTCACCTTTTCTTCCAGCAGGCATTTGCTTTTTTACTGGTTCACTGTGAAAAACACAAATGCTTGGCATCCACAGCCATTGAGCCTAACCTCGGCCAAAGTGAACAATAAGAAGTCACTATGGCCTGCTCATGTTTTTACAGCATGCTACACTCTTTTTTTGTCATTCATCTGATCTTAGCCCTAAAAAGAGGCCTCCAGTTGATTAAACAAATCAACTGGTGAAGCCCATCTGGCAAGAAGGCTCCTGCTGAAAGCCAGTTTCAGAAAGCCAACAATCCAGAAGCATTTAATTTGGCTACTAGGAAAAAAATAGAATTAATTCAAAACTCCTAAGACTTTAAAGAGAGGTAAGACCATCCATAAGTATTGGAGGAAGCTGAAGGGCACAAGGGAGAAAAATAACACCATTAGATCTAGGCTTAGAATTTAAATTCCTAGGAGGTAAGTCTTACTCAATTTATGCAGCTTAATAGTCACTGCTTCTTATTCCTTTCTTTGCTAGAAGAAAAGAGAGACACAGTTCCTGCCCTCAAGGACAAACAACATAGTAAGGGAGATAAGAAATACACATATAACTATAATGAAAATCATAGGGAGAAAACCTGTGATTTCATTGGTTAAGGAAACTCCTAAATGATTGGGTTTCCCCTATATATACATAGGTCAACATCTTCTATGAAACTTGTATTCTCAGAGAGCTGTCTGGGGCTGTCAAGTGACTGGCCCAAACTCACGAAACCAGTCTATTTCAGAGGTAGGACTTGAACCCAGGTCTCCCACGCCCAAAGGCCAGCTCTCTGTCCACTAAGCCATGTCCCTTATTATAAAGAAAATTTTACAAGTTATAACAGGATAAGTATATGAGTGGCACCAAAGTACTTTAAGAAACCCCATATACCTTATACTGTATATAATACACCAAGAACACTCACTATTAAGTAACAGGAGAACCAACATCTATTTCAATTCAACTCAATGAGCATTTATTAAATATATAGTAAGTACAAGACACTGTCCTAGGCAAAAACACAATCACCTCGAGCCTCAAGGAACTGACGCTATACAGAGGGAAACAGTCATTAGAGAAAAAAAAATACCACATAGGCACAAAGTAAACAGAAAGAAAATTGGGGAGGAAGCGCTAACAAGTGGAGGAATCCAGGGCTCTTGGGAGGGGGCATTTATGTTGATCTCAGAACGAAGCAAGGCTTACTAAGAGGCCAAGTGAGGAGACGGCCTTGGTCAAGATGCTGCAGGGTAGCAAGAGATAGAATTCATTGACAGGAAACAGCAGGAAAACCGGGTTGAATGGAATGTAGTGTGCATAAAGGTGAACAATGTGCAATTAGGAAAGACAGGATGAAACCAGACTGTGAAGAGCACTCAATACCAGAGTCAGTCAGTCAGTAAACATTTATTCAGTGCCTACTATGTGCCAGGCACTGTACAAAAACAAGGTAAAACAGCTTTCTAGGAGCTCGCATGCAAACAACTATGTACAAAGAAATGGATACAGGATAAATTGGAAATAGTCAACAAAGAGAAGGCAGGGGAATGACATGGTCGTCCCTTTGCCTTAGGAACTCTCAACCTAACAACTGCAGATGAGAGAGACTCGAGGAAATGAAACCACTTAGGGGGCTTCTGCACCAGGAGAACGTTGGACCTATACAGTAACAGCAATATTGCAAAGACAATCAGCTGGGAAAGACTCAGCTACTCTGATCAAGGCGATGATCCAAGACAGTTCCAAGGTTCCACCTCCAGAAGAAGCAATGAACTCTGAGTGCAGACTGCAGCATGCTTTTTTTTTCCACATACTTTATTTTTCTTGCTTTTTTTTGCAAGATGGCTATTATGAAAATGTTTTGCATGACTGCACATGTATAACTGATAGCATATTGTTTGCCTTCTCAAAGGGTGAAGGAGGGGCTTGAAGGCAGGGAGAGAATTTGGAACTCAAAATTTTAAAACATGAATGTTAAAGTATATTAAGAAAAAATAATAATTAAAAAGACATTTCTGCAACAGTCTAAAGAGGTGATAAGGGTGTGCACTGGGGTGTGAGAGTGGAAAAAAAAGAAGGCAAACACTGGTGAGGCAGTAAAAGCATTAAGACTTGGTAATTGGTAGGGTAAGAGAGAGGAAAAAGCTGAGGATGACGCCAGGATTTTGAACCTGGGTGAATAAAGGGAACATGGTGATCTTGAGAAATATAACGAATTTAGAGGCAGGGGTGACCTTTTAGAAGAAAAGATCATGAGTTCTGTCTTACTCACGTTTTAGACATAACCAGGTAGAGATGCCAAGCGAGCAGGTACAAGACAGCGCTGAAACTCAGAAGGGAAGGGAGGGCTAGTTATGGAGATCTGGGCAGTCCCTTTACAGAGGTTGACCCCATTGGGACTGATAAGATGAATTGAGAAGGTGTGTAGTAGAAAAAGGAGAAAAGGGCCCAGGACAAAGCCCTAGGTTACACTGACACAGAGTTTGGTGCCTCAAAAAAAAATTACAGTAAGCATTTAAAAGAATAACACGTTAAAAAAAAAGTTCAGGAAAAAATATTTACTAGGTAACAAACAATAAATACATCATACTTTGAAAAATTCTAAATCAGGTTCCTTTCAAATGTGCAAAGGACCACACTCTAGAAAGACAAAGAAAATATGATGAATACCCTAATTTCTCTAAAATGAAACTGGTGGAATAAGGAATTGTTGTAATCCTTGTGCTATGTGATTAAAAAATGGCAACCAGAAAAAGGGAAGAATCAGCTGGAATTATCCAGCAATGGACTCAATGGATGGAGGTGGTGGAACAGGGAACCATTCTGCTTCATAAGAAGTAAAATTTGTGAAATGATGAAACAAACCAGAACAACTCTGAAGCTACAGTATCTTGGGATTCCGAACTTTATGATAGGAGGACAAAGGTCAACAAGGGTCAGAATCTTTTCATTTCTAGGAAAGAAAGACTTTAAATCAAAAGCATACACAGAAGACGACATTATACATTTTTTTAAAAAAGAAAATTGTAACAAATTCAAACTTAAGTTTAAAAAGAAAACAGATAAGGAATGACCTAAAGTAGATCTTTTGGCACTAACAGGATCTGAATAGAAATGAGGGATGTTCTGAGAGGTGACTCCAACAGCAAAAGTCGAAGATCCAGAGAGTCATAGAGTGTTTGAACTGGAAGGGACCTGAGAACACAGAATGTTTCGTCAACAAGGCATCTTCGAGTTCGTCCAGTCTAACAGTTTCATTTGCCAGTGGAGAAAGGGAAAAGTAAGAGGCGAGGCAGCAGAAGGACCTGACTAAAGGATGGAGCTCACAGGGCTGCTACATACGCCTACTGGACATAGGAGTCAAAAAGAATCCTGGTCTCCTGATTCCCACTCTAGCACCCTCACCACCATTCCCTGAAAAAAAACACACAAAAATCCGAGTGAGACAATGGATCACGAAAGGCAACACACAAAGACAGTACTAAAAAAGAGAGAGAACCCAGAGCTTGTGGACGATCTAACACCAAAAGCAGAGCTCCTGGAATTAGGAAAAATCAATGTCTTTTTTTGTAACTTTTTTTCATTTCATTGATATTCTGAACTCCCAATGTATCAGGTTGGCACCTGCTCTGTAATTTATAGCCTTGAAAAGTTTTGCTCGGGGCACTGAGAAGGCAAATTGTCTAAAGTCACAAAGCCAGCAATGTGTCAAGAGGAATGACTAAACTCAGGCTTCCTGACTCCAAGGCCAGCTCTCTAACCACTGGGCTTTGCTGAACCCTCCAAAGAACCATTTACTAGGTAGAAAGATACAGTCTTCTACCAAAAAGAACAAAAAGTCCATCAGTCCGGCGAAGGCCTTAGCTAATCACCGAAGATGCCAAGAAATAGAAAAAAAAACCCCTCTGTTGTCAAGGAGCTAACATTCTGATGAGGGAGACAAGATGTTTTACTGCTGCTCTTCAGTTGTGTCCGACTCTTCAGCACTCCAGGCCCCTCTATCCTCCAGTATCTCCCGAAGTCTGTCCGAGTTCATCTGCACTGTTTCCGTCCATCTCATCCTCTACCATCCCCTTTTCCTCTTGCTTTCTCTCTTTCCCAACATCAGGGTCTTATCCAGTGAGTCCTGTCCTCTCATTATGTGGCCAAAGCATTTAAGCTTCAGCTTCAGTACTGGACCTCCCAGTGAACAGCCTAAACTCATTTCTTTAAGCACTGAGTGCTCGGACCTCCTTGCTGCCCAAGGGCCTCTCCAAAGTCTTTTCAAAAGCACTGATTCTGCGGTGCTCAGCTTTCCTTATGGTCCAACTCTCACAACCATACATTGCTATGGGAAAAACCACGGCTTTGACTATATACACAAGATATAGATGGGATAAACTGGAAAATAATCAACTTAATTTAAGCAGGGTTGTAAAGGCTTCCTGCAAAAGGTGGGATTTTACCTAGGTCTTGAAGAAAGCCAGGGAAGCCAGGAGATGGAGAGAAAGAGAGAAAGCATTCCAGGCACAGCAGGTAGCCAGGGAATATGCTCAAGGTTGGGAGAGAGTGCCCAGTGCAAGGAATGTACAGATATATCTCAACAAAAGACCTTCCTGAAATGAGTAAACTATAATATCTTGGTGTTTTATAAACCAACTAACCTAAAATGTGAGCACTGGAAGAGACCTTAGAGATCATCAGTTCCAGCCACCTTATTCTAAAGAAAAAATAGAATATTTGGAAGGACAGTACCTTGCCTCCAGCATAGGGAAGACAGAGGGGACAATCTGCTGGAGGACACAGGATGGAATGGGGTCAGCCCTGGTAAGGAGAAGGGCCACATCATCATCTGAGATAGGGTGCTGGAGGAGAAAGTTGCAGAAGGCATCTGAGTGATAAAGAAGAGGCAGGAAAAGGGAGTTTGTGGAGAAAGACATCAATTTTTTCTGTAAAATGTGAAGCAAGGTTCTCAGCTGTGAGAATGGAGGAAAGCAGAAGAGGTCTGGCAGACGACAAATAATTGGATAGATGAAGAGTGAGAAAGACAGCAAAAATAAAGAGTAATTTTGATGTGACAAAGCTAAGCAAGGAGGAGGATGGTGGCATTCTCAAAATAAAATAGGAAATGTAAAGAAAAAACTGGTTTAAGGGAAAATATAATTATTTTTGTTCCTGAAAACTGAAGATGAAACACTTAACTCCTCCCACTCAGGAGTAGGGGACTATTGGCGTAGTATGTTACAGACTCTATCATTTGCACTGTCATCAAGGAGGGTTCAATAGGGGAAAAGAGGCATAATAAGGGGAAGAGATTACACAGAGAAATGTTTGATATTAAAAAGGTCATTCATTTTAAAATGAAAAAAAATGGTAGCAAACCATTTTTTAAAGCTAGACATAAAAAAGAAACAATATGTACAAACATAAGGATACACAAAATAAACACAAGGTAATTTGGGGGACACTAGCAACTGGGGATCAAAAAGATCTCATACAGAAGGTAACATCTGAGAAGCAGAGGCCAGGAGAAGAGCATCTGAGGCATGACAGTGTAAATGTCCAGATATGGAAGACTATAGAGTGATGTCTAGGGCCAGTGTGGCAGGTCTATGGAAGAATACTCGAGAATAATATGTAATAAAGCTGGAAAAAGTCAGGGGAGACAAGTTGTGAAGGGAGGAGTTCCTCTTTGATCCCCAAAGTCCAGTCATTAAGCCTTAAATCCACTTTAATATGCTATCATCAGGCCTGAATCTCTTTATCTTGCCCAGAAGCATAACTCAAGAGACTGAGAGATGCTTTGCTGCGTAAATCTAAATATATATGATGGCTATGAAATTCCCTGAATCTACAAGTATAATCATCTGAATACTTCCAAACTAGCCCTGAAAATGGAAGGTACCAGAAACAAAAAAGAGAAAGGAAGAGGAGGGAAAGAGGGGAAGGAAGAGAGGGAGGGAATGAAGAGACAGAGGGAGGGAGGGAGAGAGAGGGAAGAAGGAAGGGAGGGAGAGAGAACAAAGGAAGTTACTTTTGTATAATCTTTTCTTAGTGAGGATTTATCCATTTCTAAATGCTCATAAGCTATCTTATGAGCTTTTAATAACACATTCTAGGATTTTTATAGAAATCTAAGTCAAGTTTACCAGCCTATACAGTTTTCAGATTGCATTCTCTTGTATTTTTTGTAAAATCATCCCATTTTCCGTTCTCCAGGCAGGCCTGCATCAGAATTCTCCCATTCTCCAAGATCCTTCAAAGACATCCAACAGCAGTTCAATTATCGCATCTACAAATCAATAACTCCAAAATATAGTTTATCCAGGCCTTGTTACATGAACTCACTATAGGCTTCGCCATGGTGCCCTAGCAATCTCCTTACTCATCTCGGGTTTCTACTGACTGCTAATGTTTGTGATCTATTCTTTCCAGGCCAGAGACCATGCTCTTTGAAAGAGAAAAAAGAAGTAAACGTTACACAGTTCTCCCCCTGGGCCCCTTTTGCCTCGTTTTCCTCATCCTCTAGGAGCGGCAGTGTGGCCGGTAGGTGAGGTGTTAACTCTGAGAAGCAGGAAAGCTTGGGTCTGGCTTCCACTGCAGACACTTACCTACGGTGGTCTCCATGGGCACGTTGTTTAACTTTCTGGGCCTCCATTTTTTCTTATCTGCAAAATGATAATAAAGCCTGCAGACCTCTCTCCCAGGATCTCTAGAAGGCTGAAACAGGATAATGCACATGCAGCATTTTGCAAATATTAAAGCCCTATAAATATTATTATTGTTGTTGTCACTGTGGCTGTTAACCTCTATTAGTCGCCTTTACTTTCATCTTTCACATGTCTCCAAATCTGAATTTCCCAAGCAGCTACATCAGTCTCTCTTGCCAGGTTCTCTTTTTTCCAAATCAGAATCACTTCTGGCTGTGTCTTGACAAAGTTCCCAAGACCTGTGAGACAATTTTCCCAGCAAACATTAAGTCACTGGATCCTCTATATCCTTTCTCTGAGCCCTCTTTAGTCAGCTCTCCCAAAGTGGGGGGTACACAGTTTTCAAATCCATCCTTACTCTCCAGTATTGGAGTAACACTCCAAGTATTACTCAAGATAGGTAGTACTAGATAAGGCACTGAAGACCTTAGAGGCAAATGGGGTGTTTCCAGCATGAATGTTAATTGAAGGTAAAAGCATCAGATAAGACAGTTCTAAGAAGTGAATAATTAGCTGAGATGATATCTGAAGTTTGAAATTCCAGACCAAAGCTTGAAATTAAGCAGTGACAGGCTCTTAGACACGGATGAAGTATACCTAAAAAGATCTACTAAAACAGATTTGCTTGGAAACTTGAAAACATAATCAAGAGAGACTTAAACTAAAAAAGGAGAAAAACACCATACTCAGAGATCAGCAAAACCTTGCACCTTGGTGCTGCATTTTCAAGATGTAAAGGAGTGCCAATAACTAAAAGAATGTCAGCAAAAAAAACCTACAGTTTAAAATGTCTATTTACAAATGCACAAAATAAGCATAACAAATAGGGTCCAAATGCGAGAAAGCCAACTGCCTCGTAGCTATCATTGAGACCTGAAGGCTCGGAGCAATGAGACTCATTGACTCATCGTCAGAATATGATTCTGGAAGTACACAAAACTTATTCAAAAAAACAGTATAGATTAAAAAGGGTGGAAGGTTCAAATAACATAGTATATTAAGACATGCTGCTACGAGGAAATCAAAGAATTTGAAGGGGACAGACTATTTGGGCATGAGTCAATGGAGGGAGAAGGGGAAGCAATACTGCTGTAGACACGCACCACAAACCAGCCGGTTATAATGGAGGAATTAAATGGTTTGGGAGACAGTGCCCTTAGTATAGAAATATGTTCTTGTAGTAATAGGAACTGCCCAATACTTCATGAAGCGCCCTGTGTGTGGTCCTTTCATGGCCTCAGCGAGCCTGAGCGGGCATCTCCTTTTGTTCTCCTCTCTGCAGTCTGAAGAGCACTATCCTTGCTGAAGAACAGTAACATCAGGACAGGAAGAGCTCTGACCCCCTCCAACCTTCTAACACTGCCGCCTGCTAAAGCACAAAGACGACTGTGCCCTTGATTGTCTTCCAGTCTGATATTCTTGTGATTGGCGGCATGTTTTTCCCCAAACTCAACTAACCCTTGGCTTTAGCCTCTCTGATAAGTAATGGTACCATCCTTAGCCAAATGTCTCCTTCTTTTGCATATTTTTAACTTATTTATCTAACTATTATCACAATAACATAAGCTCATTATCAAATCCCATCAATTTCAAAAGGAAATATGACAAATGATCTGAGGGTACTTTCATGTTAAGTCCTACAGAACCCCAGTTAATAGAGTCTAGATAAGTAAAACAATGCAAAGACTTCTTTAAGAATCAAATTAAAAGGAGTGAAACATAATTATGGAAGGATGTCAGAATCCCACATCTAAATCCATTCCTCATGACAAATGAATAGTCACATTAGATCATAGTAAATAAGAAATAGCCACCATATTCCTATGGGAACATGCATTCAGGGTTCAATTTTGGATACAAGGTTCAGATCTCCGATCTAAAGCACTTAAGTGGAAACAGGAACCCCAGCCAAGGATGGCTCCTACGGTCTGGGGCAGTCGATCTAGCAGGGTAAGATGTCTTATCAATAGCATGGTGGATATATGTAAGCCACAACACTGATTTGACGTTGGCAAGCCCTTTAATTATCCAATAATTCCATTTTACTAGTCACAAAGTTATCTTCACAGGGTTAGTCGATAATATCAGATAGAATGTTTTTAGTTCCTAGAGATTTTTTTTTTTTTTTTTGGTAAATGCTTTATAAATTGAAGGTGGTAGCTGATATCTTTAAAACCATTTTGGGGCATAGTTTTTTTCTTGTGGGGGGAAAAGAAGGGCAATTGGGGTTAAGTGACTTGCCCAAGGTCACACAGCTAGTAAGTGTGTCAAGTGTCTGAGGCTACATTTGAACTCAGGTCCTCCTGACTCCAGGGCCGGTGCTCTACTCACTGCGCCACCTCGCTGCCCATTTGGGCATAGTTTAAAAGTAAGTCCTGTGAGCTGTCTTTAGTAACCCCATCTCACTGAATGGCTACACTTGCTGTAAAACTTAGAAATAACATAAGACTATCCAGAACATCTAAACACAGGAAACAAAACTGCCAAATGGGTTTTGTTTTTCTTGCTTTCTCAAGGTGGGAGAGGGGGGAAAGTGTAGGTTAAGAGCAAGACTGCTGACCTGAAAATTAAATAAAACTGAATTTTAAAAAACAACTAACGGACATAACTCCTGTAGTTGTTAACTAAGAAGAGAGGCTACAGGAGAAGGAAGAGGCAAAGGGAGGGGTTAAAACTGGGAGAAAGAATGGGGAAAATACCAATGATGAAAGCTCCCATGGAAGAAAAATTTTTTTAAATCTTTTTTTATTTGAGGGGGGAAGGCAGGGCAATTGGAGTTAAGTGACTTGCCCAAGGTCACACTGCTAGTAAATGTGTCAAGTGTCTGAGGCTAAATTTGAACTCAGGTCCTCCTGATTCCAGGGCCGGTGCTCTACTCACTGTACCACCTAGCTCCCCCGAAGAACAATTTTCTACAAAAACAGACGCATACTTTACAATAAATATTATCTGCAGCAATTTGGTACCTAAAGAGCCCATCATCATGCCTTAGACTAAGGGGAATCAGAGCTCCTGGGGGTGAATGACACCCAAAGAGGCAGGAGGGCATGGCCCCAGGGAATTTATTTCATGGTAAATAGGAAAAAAAAGGGACCACACAAAGAGCAAAGTTTAATGTACAAAGTTTAGTAATGAAGTAATGAACAATCAGGGACATAGGACAACTCCTACCAAAGGGAAAATATCCTCTCTGTTGTCTGTAGGAATTAGAATTTATAAGAGTGATGCACTAGAAGGAAAAAAGGGGGTGCCAGGGGTAAATGCCAACAAAGAAGACAGGGGTTCAAATCCTACTCCATCACTTACCAACTAAAATGCCTTGGGCAAGTCACTTACACATCTATGGATCTAAGTCTCATCTGTTAAATAAGGAAGATGGACTAAGTGAAATTCAAGTCTTTTTCAGCTCTCAATCTTATGACCTAATAAACAATAGCATAAAAGATACCAGTGCTTAGCACAGTGCCTAGCACATAGCAGATGCTTAATAAATGCCTACTGACTGATATAACCAAGATATAGTACTAGTAGAGGAGGTGGGCAGGTCACACAGTGAAAGGAAAAGAGAACAAACAAGGGAAGCTCAAGGATTTGAGGGGTATTTGTAAAATATTAAATGACAGATACTAAGTTTATTTCTTATTCTTATCTGTAGTCTATTCCACCAAGCTACTTTTCTCTTTTTATAACTAGTACTAGATTATTTAGTACTAGCTGGAACTAATTAAACTAATTATTTCCCTTGAGATCCAAGATCCTTTTATTCCTCCAAGTGAAATTTGTTCTTTGGTCTAGTTCTATAAAGTATCTCCTTGGTATTCAGATGTAGAAGGGAAAGGAATAAATTTATTAAGTACCTACTATGTGCCAGGCACTATGATAATAAACTCTTTACAAATATCTCATTTGATTAGACTGGTATAAAACAAAAATATGTACATTATTTTAAGTAGTATCATCATTTTCATTTTGCCAAAGGCCAAGCCATAATCACTGCATATCACTTTAGTTGAAGACATTCTTTATTAGAATTGTTTATAATTTCTTATCTATACAGGTAATTCATGTGCCTTAAGAGGCTGAATTTCAGGTTATTTTATACATCTTATAGAAGTTATTTTGAATGAGACCTACCTTTCTTTTTCCTCCTAGATTTAATTGCTATTGTGTAGAAATCTGCTGAATTTTCTGGGTTTATTTCGTATCTTGCTACTTTACTAAAACTATTAATTATCTGAATTTAGTTTCTTTGCTGATTTCCTGAGAGTTGCTAAATAGGTTATCATGTTACTAGCAAACAGGAACAGTCTAGTCTCCTCCTTGACCTTCAGTTCTTTCTATTATCAACTATATGAGAATCTACATCTGATTCTAAACTATATCAAATAAAGATATTTAGAACCAAATCAAATTTAAAAAGGGAAAAGGGATAGCCTTGTTTTACCCCTGAATTTACTGTGAAAATATCTAATTTTCCCCTGCTGAACACACTGCTAGTTTCAGATATATTCATTTTGCTGTATTTTTTTAAAAATGCTTTCATTCCTATACTTCGAATGATTTTTAGAACAAGTGCTATATTTTGTCAAGATTTTTCTACATTTGATATAATCATAGCGTCTGACACTTTTGTCCTAAATATCATTATATTTAGTTTTCCTAGCATTCCTAATATAAATCCAACTTGATCAGAGCAAATAATTTTTTTAACAAACTGTAAGATTTTGTCAGAATTTTTTTTTATGTAATTGCTACTAATTTATTTTAACAATCTTGCAGTTCTCTTTCTTCCTTGGCTATCAGAACTGTATTTGTCTAATAAAAGGAGTATGGCAGATTTTTTGTTCTTAATTTGAGAATAACTTAGTACAGTCAAGTATTAACTGTTCTTTAGAAATCTTACAGAATTCTTTGGCAAATCCATGTGGACCAAGGGTTCCTCCCTTGCTGATAGTTCTTTTGTACCTATTTCAAGCTGTATTTCTGAAACTGAAATAAGATATCTATTTAGTGTTCTGCTAATCAGGATTTTTAAAATTTTTGTAAGTAATTCTCTCTTTCTCTTAAATTCTCAATTTTGCTGACATATAACCAGAACAGGCTCTCACCATTCCTTTTATTTCTTCTCTATTATGATTTCACGTTGTTCATTTTTTTAATTTTAACTTGATTTTCTTCTCAGAAATAATGTAAAAATTATGAAAATATGGAAACTAAGTTTTCAAACCTTCTTAAAAACCTTCCAGAAGAGGAATTCCAGTGGATTTTGAATGCATTTGTTGAAAATTTTTAAATGCAATAAACAGGTTCTGAGTAGGTTGTAAGAAGAAATGAGTGACCTCTCAAAAGATGTAAATTTACTAACCAAATTTCAATAAAAAGCTACATAGGATGAAAAAATGACCATGACTTAGCAATTTCAGCCAATTATGTACTCCTGTTGAGATCTATGGATCCTGGGAGGTGTAGATGGACTTTAAGACACTGAGGACCACAGTCACACAACTATTAAGTTGACAGAGCCAAGATTTGAACTCAAAGCCTCCAAAGGCAAATTCCACATAGTTTCACTATATCTCTATGCAGTATCTTTTTCCAGTTGTGATGACTATTAAAATCAAGCTTTAAAATAAGCCGATCATAGAAACAGAATATTGAACATTTTGTGACGCAATTATTCAACATGTATCACAAAATGTTATTCATTAAAATTACTTTTTTCTTAGTTGAGTTATAGTCTTCAAAGGATATATTTAGTTTTTTCCTGAGGTTGTTTTTTGCATGAATTTTTAATTTCCATGTCCTTTAGCACATGGTCTTCTTTTGTGAAGTTACCATTTGGCACTGAAAAATGCATACGCACATATACACAGACAATTTTTTTGTATCCTTCACTGTTCTCATTCAGAAGTCAACCTGTTCTTATAGCTCTAATTTCCTAAGAGTTTTGTTCAGTTCCCTTTTAATTGTTTGACCTGCCCAATTCTGAGAGAGAAGTATTAAAGTCTCCTATCACTGTTTTACTATATCTTTTAGCAATTTAGTTAACCCTTCATGAATTTAGATACTATGGCATTTGATACCTATGTTTAATATTCATATGGTTTCACTCTCTATAATACCTCTAAGCAAGGTATAATTTCCCTCTATTAATACTGCAAATTTTTTTTTATCATTTTTGCTTTGATAGCATGACTACAATGTGAAATAAGCAGAACTGGGAAAAGAATAAACACAATGACTACTACTATGCAAATGGAAAGAACAAGAAAATCAAAACAACTGAAACTAAATCCTGTGGAATAGTAACAGCCACGCCTGCCCCCAAAGGACAGATACAAAAATGCACTTCCCCCTGCTTCTTTGTAGTAATGGGGGACAATGAATGGGAAAAACTTCGCATTGTGTCAAGACTCATCTGATGACAATTTTTCTGAACTATTTTTTTTTCTGTGTTTCTTTGTTAAAACACATGGCTCTCTAGGGAGGGTAAGTGGGACAGACTAGGACATGTATATAACATAAAAACAAAAAAATATCAATTTGAAATTTAAAAATCTATGTAGTAACCTAGAAGAAGGCCTGCTATGGAAGATTTCTGGAAGGACATGGCCAAGGACCACACAGGGATGGTTTCCATTTGCAACTAGTAGAAGGAGGACATACAATGAGGAGATTATAAATGCACTGACACACTGTGTACTCCTTCATCCACAGATCTAGTTATCTAGCATGATGAGGAATAACTTCACTCACCTAAAACACAAGAATCTAAAGAGAGTTTTAGAAAATTAGATTATAACAAATATCTTGTTGGAAAGTATCTTCTAAATAAATGCCTTCTATTCCCCCAGGACACCACCCTTCAAAGGTGCATATGCAGACCAAAAACAACACACGGCAGAAGGCAGTAAGAACGCTGAATGAGGGATGACAGAGAAGTAGGCAGACTCTGGCTTTCTGACAGATAATGCTAATATAACACAAGCAACAAAAAAACCTGAAGGGGTATTTCATTCTTAAAGAAAAAAATCCTCACATAAGACAGGGGAAAAATTAAATTTACATCCTTAATTAGTTGCATGAAAACACAGCATTAGACCAGATAACACCACAGCAGGACAGTGAGTTCCATCACAATAACATTTTCAGGGATGTGGATGGCTCAGAGGAGCTAATGCCTGGTACAATTCAAACACCAGTTCAAATCATTGTCAACCATCTGATGTGTGCCTGGCTGGTTTAATGGGGATTGTTTATAATCTGTTACTACTACTGCAAAACAATGCCAGGGCAATGTTACAAATGGCTTGCCTAAAAGTCCATACATGCTGTAGAGCAGCTTCTTAAACTGTGGGTCATGACCCCATATGGGGTCACAAAAAATTTGGCAACAGTAAAAAGTTTCTGAACATACAACGAACAATATTAATTAAAAATCAAACTCGTAATGAATCGGAGGTGTTTCTGGCAGCACTTGCCCAAAGAGCATGTGCACTTTGCACTGCGCATGCTGTCAGGCCACACAACAACAACAAACACTGCAGAAACACGAAAAGGGATCAAGAGTGGAGAAAGTTTAAGAAGTCCTGCTGTAGAGGACATACCTGTTAGGGAAAGAAAAGAGTCAAGAATGGGCCTGGCTTCAGTTTTTTGGTATTCACAAAGCTTTGTGCATGTAATAGAAGTAAATGGGCCAGAGATTTACTGAATCATGTGTAAAATTAGTCTGCAGAGTTGTGAAAAGATGCTGTATAAATGTGAGCTATAAAAACTACTGTCAAGAAGAATATTCCACTAAAGTTAAAACTGTGATATCTAAAAAATAACATTTGAGAACATAAAAAGTATGGTATAGCTGATAGAAGGGCAGGCCTTGGGAGTCAGGAGGTTCAGAATTCAAGTTCAACCTGTATCACAAACTGAGTGACTGTGGCCAAGTCCAAGTCCCTTAACCTCTAAGTGCCCCATGCAACACTCCACTATAAATCTAAAACTATAAAGGAGCCTAAAATCTGCAGGGAGCTTCTACCTCACTAGTTTCCCACAATGGAATCAGAGACCCTAACCAACACACACACACACACACACACACACACACACACACACACACACACACAGAGTTTCCTTGTATCAAACCCAGGTTTCATACTGATTTAGAAAGGATGATCCTATGCCGTCACATTGGCACTAGAACTGGTCTTATCACGAAAAAGAATCACAATATGCACCAACTCAGAAGTGCTATGTTCTCTTAAACACACATACAAAATTTGTGTTTGGAAAGTGATGGCAAGAATGAATTTTAAACTTCTAACAACAAAAATGCCCACACATATCATCCCTTGTATGAAAAACGCAACGGTGGCAGGATTCCCCTTGTCCATGCCCAAGGAGGCTGGTTTCACAGCAAGAGAACAAGTGCTGTGCCCCCTCCATTTCAGGAAGGAGGAGGAGGAGGGCAGCAGGAGAACATGGCTGGGTAGAAATGCTGATGAGCGAGCCAAGAGTCTCCATGGGATAAATCAGCAAGGGCAGGGACAGGGTAGAGACACAGAGATCTGCAGTGATTTTAGAACCATCAGGGGCTCAAAAACTTAGCCAGCAATCAAAAAAGTTTAACCTCCATTTCTGCCACGTGGCTAATGAAAAAGCAAAAAAAAAGCAGTAGGAATCAGAGCTTAGCGTCCCCACCCAAAGGCTCTAAGCCCATACCCTCGACAGGGCCTTTAAGTACACCAAGCCTGCAGCCATGAGCCACCTTCTGAATTCTATTCAGAAAAACAAGGATTCTAGTGGCACAGGCAATTATGTTTCTAGGTGACATAATGGTAAGAAGACCAAAAGCCAATCAAAACTTTCCTACCTCTGAAAAGAATCCCATGGAGGCATGTTTTATTTTAATGATACTTGTACAGCTGACAAATATGATTTTTTTTCCCCCTGAGATTTACTATTCTCAGTGGCAGGTAAGAGGTTATCCTGCTGCCATTAGCCACATTCCTTAGGTAAAGAGAGTAAGTTAGAAGAAATAAAACCAAGCCACAAAGAGACAGAATAACCTAAGGCTAAAACCAGGAAAATTCCTACTCACAAGACACAGGACAAATGCCTGATTTATGATTTTTAAAACATCACTTCAAAGTTTTAATTGTTTTATCAAATAGATGAATTTTAAAATGATGCAGTTTTCAGAAAGAATACCGCAAAAGAAACCATATTCTTAAAACGAAATCATACTACTAAAAGAAAAGCGCACACACACACGCACACACACACACACTCTCTCTCTCCACAGGAAGATTTACCTAGGCCACCAGGTGAGGCAGTGACTAGAATGCTGAACCTAGCATCAGGAAGACCTGAGTTCAAGTGTGACCTTAAAAGCTTATTAGCTGTGTAAACTTGGGCAAGTCACTTAGTCTCTGGGGATAATAAGAATACCTCCCTCCCAGGCTTGTTGTGAGGATAAGAAGTGGCAGTATTTGCAAAGTGCTCTGCAAACGTTAAAGTATTACACAAATGCCAGCTGTTACTATCATTATTACATGTCAAGTAATAGAATCTCATTAGAAAGCACAGAGATAAATATCTTTTGTCATCCCCTCACCCCTCGTCTCATAGATGACGTAACAAGGCTGAGAGGCCAAATACCCTGCTAAAGGTCTCTTACCTTCTTACCTCTCAGTATACCAGAGACCCTTGAAAGCTACAGGTTCTGAATTTGGTCCTGTGAACTTGTTTTTAACATGTTTTGGTAGCTAGTTCAATATTATTGGTTTCCTTTGTAATCTTACGTATTTTATTTGCTGCATCTAAAAACACGAAAACAAACAGGGGTCCATCGGCTTCACCAGAGGGTCCAATGGGGCCATACGGGCAAAGGGCTTTAGGCAAACATCATTTTGGTCTGAAAAGATTCCAAAAGGAATTAGGGAAGGATTTGTTGGACAGATACACTGACAACTCTAAGTTCAGGAAGGACAACACGGTATCTTGGGAAAGCACCCCGTGTTCCATTCTATTCCTGGCCATAACTCTGAACTACTCTGGACCTCCATTTTCTCACTTGTAAAATGGGAATATGACTACACGGCAGTGGACATCACATGTTGTAAGAAAAGGCTTTGAATCCTTAAGACACCACTTACAAATGTACATAGGTGCACACACTCTTCATAACAAATTCACAAAGGATTGGTGATTTCTTTCCACTATGGACACACGCTCTACCAAATGCATCTTTATCTTAGTAACTAAGTCCTAGGTGACTTGACATGATCACCTGACTAGGGAGTATCTAAGTCCAGAGTTGAACTGGTCTCCCAGGACATCTCACACTCAGCCTATTACACTACCAAGTCCACTCCTTCCCTGCACTGTGCCTACCTGTGTACATACATACATACCACATGCATACATATATATACACACATACACATATGCATACGCACAGGGTGAGATACAGTTGACCCAAAGGACAAAAGAAAGCTGCATGAGCTACACTGCATATATGTACAGACTATGTACGACATTACCAAAGATGACTTTAGTACCTAAGATGAGCCTTTAAACATAGGATCACAGGCTTAGAATGAGAATGACCTCAGAGGTCTAACCACCTCACTTTACATAAAGATACTGAGCCAGAAAAAATTAAATGATTAAGTTATTAACTGGCAGAGCTGCGATATGAATCCAGGCCCTTACACTCTAAGAATGACAAAGAACAGGGGTCTGTGTATACATACACAGACCCATAACAGAAAGAACCATGATGAAATCTTGGCACTGATGGATGAAAGACAAATTATCTTTAACCTTAGTTATTCCCTTTCCAATACATATAAAAGGTTCGAAGCTATTAACAAAACTTAATTTGAAATGTGCATTCCATTTTCATATAATATAGATTTTAGTCATCCAAAAGAAACCAAAATCCTCCATTATGAAAGAAACCACAGGCTGAATTAACAACCACATTAATAATATATACTCATAATACAATTAACACAGATATTCAAATGCAAATATACTAACAAAATAATGTCTATTTTCTTCAAGGACTTTCAATTAGAATGGCAGATCCAAAGTTAACCATTTAATTTTCAGGTTATTCCTGTCCTTTAAATATTGCTGTGGTTCATAGTAGTATTAGACTTTTTGACTGTTTCAAACCAACATATTAATGTTAGCATGAAAACTTCAAGGCCCAAGTCATTAAATAGAAGACTGCAATATAATTTAGACACATTGGAATTTCAGTCAGACTCAGCTTGCTTCATACAACACAAAATCCAATTAACTCTTTTTCATTCCAAGTGAGCAAAATTCAGTAATAAATGAGGTCAAACCAGCTTTCAATTCTCTGCAGGATGATTATTCCAAGTGTACATTATGCACAGTCTTGCTTGCAGGATCCTAGGAGGTAATTATCCAAGGTAATATAGCTCTTACTATAGTACCCATAACTTCGTTACTTTTCCTTTTTCCTCTCCACCCCTATAGGACACAGATACAGTTCACAACAAGAGCAGTAGCATAAGGAGGCCAAGAGCTTTCAGACTCGTAGAGAATCAGGCCATCATCATTTAGCTTAATATTATCTGTTATATAGTGAATTCGCAAATCAGGCAGAGCCATACTCAAATGCAAGGCCAGAAATACATTTCCAAGGTAAAAGATTATTTGGGGCCACCTTGGATTATCTTGCCATCATTCCTTTCCATTAGTAAAGCTCAGCAATGGCTGATTCTTTGCAATGTTACATTATAAATGACGACGGCACAAGGATAAAGGACCTTGCTGTAGCAGCTGGGTATAACATTACGAAAAGCTTCTAGGAATGGGAAAAGACTATAGCAGAAACCAGATATAGACCAATATTTTACACCATATTTCAAAATAAGGGGAAAATGGGTACACTATTTAAACATAAAAGGTGATAACCATAAACAAATTAGAAAGGGGAAGGAATAGCTTCCCTGTCAGATCTATGGAGAAGGGAAGAATTTATGACCAAACAAGAGATAGAGAGCATTACAAGATATAAAATGGATAATTTTGATTATATTATATTAAAAAGTTTTTGCACAAACAAAACTAATGCAATCAAGATTAGAAGGAAAGCAAGAGGCTGGTGCAACTGGTGTTACAGCAAAGTGTCTCTGATAAAGGCTTCACTTTTCAAATATATAAAGAATTGAGTCAAATTTGTAAGACTACAAGTCATTCCCCAGTTGATAAATGGTCAAAAAATATGAATAGGCAGTTTTCAGACAAAGAAATAAAAGCTATCTATAATCATATGGAAAAAATGCTCTAAATCACTATTAATTAGAGAAATGCAAATTAAAAAACTTCTAAGATACCACCTCACACTTATCAGACTGGCTAATATGACAGAAAAGGAAAATGATAAATGTTTAGAAGAGATGTAGGAAAACTGGAACACTAATGCATTGTTGATGGAGTTGTGAACTGATCTAACCATTCTGGAGAACAATTCGGAGCTATGCCCAAAGGGCAACCAAACTGTGCATATACCCTTTGATTCAGCAACACCACTACTAGGCACTACTAGATCTGTATCCCAAAGAGATAAATGGGAGGAGGGGGAATCTATTTGTACAAAAAATATTTATAGCAGCTCTTTTTGTAGTAGCAAAGAATTGGAAATTGAGGGGATATACATGAATTGGGGAATAGCTAAGTAAGTTGTGGTATATGAAATGACAAGCAGGATGATTTTGGAAAAACGTGGAAAGACTTACAGGAACTGATGCAAAGTGAGGTAAGCAGAACCAGAAGAACACTGTACACATTAACAGCAATATTGTATGATGATCAACTGTGATTCACTTAGCTATTCTCAGCAATGCAATGATCCAGGATAATTCCAAAGGGCTCGTGATGAAAAATGCTCTGCACCTCCAGAGAAAGAACTGATGGAGTGTGAATGCAGATTAAAGCATACTATTTTTCACTTTTGGGGGGTGGGTCTTTTTTTTTTTTTGGTCTGTGTCTTCTTTCATGACATGACCAATCTGGAAATGTTTACATAACTGCACATGTATAACCAATATCAATTTGCTTACCATATCACAAGGATGGAAGGGGGTGAGAGGGAGGTATGGAGAGAACTTATAACTCAAAATTTTTTTAAATGTTCAAAACTGATTTTACATGAAATTCAGATAAAATAAAATGTATTTTTAAAAAACCATGGCTTGTCCTTCAGCCCAATCCTGGGGTTACAAACAGTGAGGAGGAAAGGAGTCAGTTGTAGCACCAAACCCTTAGTAGCATCTGACACATTACAAAATAAGGAACCCACAATAAAGCTAAAATGAGGTTAATGTTTCATGTCTGGAATCATTGTGAAGGTATTAGACCTGACTATTTAAGTGCTAAATTACATATACTGAGATACTTGTAATTTTCACTAAAAAGAACTTTTAAATGCTAATCTTATAAATATAATTTACATGCTATCAGCTCTCTTCCCTGCTCCCCCCCAATACTAAGCTTTAACAGTCTCCAGCATAAACAGTCTAGATTTATATTATTAAATGGCAAGAACAGCGGTCTTGTCAGTTGCCAACATAATTTATACACCTTTAAGGAAGGGATTTACAGGAAATATCCTATGATCTCTTTTACTCATTAAACTCATTCCTAATACTTACCCTAAAATAACATTAAAAATACTAAAAATCCTCAAGATTTAGAACCAACGGCTGATTCTTCCCTCACAAAAACACCTAAATCACAAAAATGGAAACTGCCCTAAAATCCTTAGAATTCTCAAACACCTGAAAAAAGCTTCCATTCATTCACTAATCATTCATGAAATGCCAGCTATGTGGATGGGAGCATCCTCCATGTCTCTAACAACTGGAATTGTCACCGCTAATAAGAGTAGTCAGTACACTTATTGAGTGATGACTGCAAGTCATCCCTCATTGGATGGTTTTTAGAGAGAAGGTTTTCCAAATTGATACCTCCAAGTATAACAAAATTATAATGTGTAAAATGAAAGTAAGGGCAGTACATTTTCAATTATAAAAGACTGACGGATATTATAAGTTTTTGTTGAGACACTATTTCTTTTCTTTTTTTTTTAGGGGGAAACATCCATGATTTTATCTATTTGTTAATTTTTTTAATTTTTTTTTTATTTTTAGTTTACGACACTCAGTTGTACATTAATTTTGAGTTCCAGATTTTCTTCCCCGCCTCCCCAACTCCTTTCCCAAGACGGCATGGAATCCGATATATCTTCTATGTATAACTTCGCATTGAACTCATTTACACACTAGTCAAGTTGTGAAGAAGAATTACGACCAATGGAATGAATCACGAGAAAGAAGAAACAGAACCAAAAAAACCCCAAAAACAAAAACAAAAGAGAGAAAAAAAAGGGAAAAAAAAGGCAAGCTTAAAGGGTGCCTCAATCTGCATTCATACTTTCTCTGGATATAGATAGCATTCTCCATCATGAGTCCTTTGGAGTTGTCTTTGCACCTTGTGCTGCTGAGAAGAGCAAAGTCTATCAGAGTTAGTCCTCACAGAATCCATATATCTGTGGTTGTGTATAATGTTCCTGGTTCTGTTCCACTCACTCAGCATTATATCATGTAGGTTTTTCAGCTTGTTATTGAAGTCCGTATCATCCCCATTTCTTATAGTATTCCATTACCTTCATATACCACAACTTGTTCAGCCATTCCCCAATTGATGGGCATCCCCTTGATTTCCAATTCTTAGCTACTACAAAAAGAGCCGCTATAAATATTTTTGTACATATGGGTCCTTTTCCCACTTGTGTGATCTCCTTGGGATACAACCCTAGAAGTGGTATTGCTGGGTCAAAGGGTATTTTTATAGCTCTTTGGGCATAGTTCCAAATTGCTCTCCAGGATGGCTGGATCAGTTCACAACTCTACCAACAATGTAACAATGTTCCAATTTTCCCACATCCTCTCCAGCATTTATCATTTTCCTGTTTTGTCATTTTAGCCAATCTGACAGGAGAAATGTGGTACCTAAGAGTTGTTTTGATTTGCATTTCTCTAATCAGTAGTGATTTAGAGCATTTTTCATATGCCTATAGATATCTTTAATTTCTTCCTCTGAAAACTGCCTGCTCATATCCTTTGACCATTTCTCAATTGGGAGAGGAGACGTTAAAGGAGTTACAGGAAGAAATAGACAGCAAAACTATAATAATGGGAGACCTCAACCTCCCCCTCTCTGAACCTGATAAATCTAACCTCAAAATAAATAAGAAAGAAGTTAGGAGGTGAACAGAATTTTAGAAAAGGCAGGCATGATAGACCTCTGGAGAAAACTGAATGGGGATAAGAAGGAATATACTTTCTTCTCAGAGGTACATGGCACATACTCAAAAACTGAACATGTACTAGGGCATAAAAACCTCACAATCCAGTGCAGAAAGGCAGAAGTAGTGAAAGCATACTTTTCAGATCACGATGCAATAAAAATTATTTGTAATAAAGAACCATGGAAAAATAAGCTAAAAATTAATTGGAAACTAAATAATCTAATTCTAAAGAATGAGTGGGCCAAAGAAGAAATCAGAAAAATAATCAGTAACTTCATTCAAGAGAATGACAATGAGACAACATACCAAAACTTACGGGATGCAGCAAAAGCAGTTCTTAGGGGAAGTTTCATATCTCTAAATGCTTACATGAATAAAATAGAGAAAATTGGGAGAAAATCTTTACAACCAGTGTCTCTGATAAAGGCTTCATCTCTAAAATATGCAGGGAACTAAGCCAAATATATAGGAATACAAGTCATTCCCCAATTGAGACTATTTCTTTTTAAAAGAAATATATGTTTATGGCACAATGGAAGGAAAACTAGACTCGATATGGAAGAGAGAATGTAAAAAACACTTGAAAAGTAGGGAGGGGGAGATGGAAGAAGGTTATCAAGAGCTCTGACCTGGTCAGAGCTGTGCTTTAGGAAAATCACTCTAGTGGCTGAATGGAAGACAGATCAGAGTAAGGCGAGACCTGAGGGAGGCCTGACCCACCAGCAACTATTGCAATACTCCAGGTATGAGGGGATAAGAGCCTGCACCAGGGTGGGGGGCAGTGTCAGGGGCCAGAAGGGAGTATGTTTGAGGGATGGTACAAAGGTTAAATTGACAGGACTTGGCTACAGATTGGATATGAGAAATCCCGGATGACTCCTAGGTTGTGAGCCTGAGACACTGTGAGAGTAGTGGTGCCCTCTACAGTAACAGAGAAGGCAGAAGGAATGGGCTGAGGGGTGGGGGACAAGGGCAGGGCCGGTGGGCACAGACAGTTTAGCTGGAATGATAACGAGTTCTGTTTTGGACATAACAAGCCTTGATATTCAGTTCAAAATGTAAGACTAGGGGTCAGCAGACAGGTTAGGGCAAGACAGGTAGATCTAAGAACCATCAGCATAGAGAAGGCCATTAAATCCATGGGAGCCGATGAGAATACCAAGTGAAGTTGCATAGCAGAAGAGAAGGGGGCCCAGGATGGAGCCCTGTGAAACACCTAAGGTGAATAGGTGTGACCTCGACGAAGAACTAGCAACGGAGACTGAGAAAGAACAGTCAACATGTGTGTGTACAAGTACATGCATGTATACTGTACATATCCACATGCATACAAACATATACACAGAGCCATACATAAATACTCAGAACTTAGGAAGAAGAGCTACAATTATTCAGTTCTGGATTTTGAGTTTGGGAAATTAACTACATGCGTTGTTTCCTTTGTTTTTTCTCCTAGTCTCATCCAATTTCCAGAAAGAGGAACAAAATTTTCAATAATATTTCTGCTTAATATAAAACCTCAAAGGGGTATAACGCTGCTAGAATTTTTCAACAAAAAGTCTGTAAAATGAAAGAATTTTGTGGATTTAAGAAATAACTTTTCACATTTTTTTAATTTTTAATTTTTTCAACTTTTCGTATTTTGACAGAGTTGGGTGTGGTCAAGTGCTTCTCCATAAATACCAAACTAACTTAATCACTAACTATTCATTGTCTCATGATTAAAAATCCAAGATAAATGATTGCAAATAATCTTTGCACACAGATCAGCTAAGAATAAAAATCAGTTTGTAGGAGAAAAGATCCAAGATTTGCAAATGGTCAAAAACATGAGTCTCCATGCTAGAAGTGACAAGTCCTCCATCCTTGCCCACATCCTGCCAGTGAATCGCCCCCATCACTCCACAGAATCTACCTACTCAACTCAGAAGCCACAAGCGGCTGAATGCCAGTGAAGGAGCACGCAACCATGTCTAATGAGTCCACTACAAACTCTTCTTATCTAATCTCAACTAAGCCCTCACTGCTACACCACAAAAACTTAGTCTTCCTTGATTGGCTATCCCATTCCCCTGGGCAAGGAGATTAAAACCTCAACTGCCCAACAAGTTGTCCACCTGTACCCTGAACAGACAGCCTCATGAACTTTAATGACAAAACAGAGGCCATCTATGTGGGAATTTATTTTGCTTACCTATACATGGACTGTAACAATTTTTTTTTTTTGCTTTGTCAAGGGAAAGAAGGGTTAGAGGGCAGAATGTGGGGAGGAGAAAAGGCAGATCTCATGAAAATAAAACCAAATTCAATAATAATTTTTTTAAGTATAGGCCACATTCCCTGAGCTATCTCTTTTCTCCCCATATATACCTCTAAACCCTTTTATAGTCTCCTCCTCACTCCCACCTCTTACTGATAAGATGTCCTTTCCCCTTGACAAACAAGGCCAACCCTTCCATTATGTTCATGACCACATACCTTCCATTCTCTCCCGGAGTCTGCCCCATCAATCATTTGCTCCCAGTTCCTGCCCACTCCCACCCCCAGCCTGCAAGTCGCTAACTGGCTATTAGCCTTGAGAAACAGCCCACAGCTAACAAGATACTATACTTTGCATACTATCCTACAGAACACTGGTGATTTGTTTAAGCAGAGAGGTCTTGTTTTGGGTTGGAGAGTTTTTCCCCCACATACTAGTTAAAAGTTATAAAATGATTTCATTTAGATGTGTTCAACAAACCTGACTCTGGCCCACATCTGCAAAGGGTTGTGGGCCCCTCAAATGCACATAACATAGTTAAGTGAGAAAAGCATTCCTTAAAACGGACCAGGTCGGAGGCTCTGCCACCATGATCCTCCCTGTGAGCAACTGCTTTCAATGGCTCTGAAGCTCCACTTTCTCGAAAGTAAAAGGAGAGTGCTGAACCCAACGACCTCTCAGCTACCTCTCATGATTTTATGGTTCTAATCGACTTAGTGAGCAGTGGAATTCAACTTTTGCATTCTGCCCAGGAGTGTGCGTGAAGTGTCTCCTTTAGTGACCAGATGTCCTATCATCTCTATCATTTTCACTGCTCAAATAAATTCATTCTTAGGACATTTAACAGCATTGGCCACATTACCCATTTAACAAGAACAACTGACACCCATCTAGCACTTTACTTGTACGTCTTCATTTGAGAATATACACTACGATATAATAGGTCAAAAATCTGTCCTCCTTGTGGTCACCTACTATGGAAACTGGAATCTTTAAAAATACAGGCAGAGAAGTAACGTGAGCAGAGCAGCCTCAGGCCATGCCCTCTTGTACCTCACCTGACAGGTGTCCAATGAACAGGATCTCAGCAAGTTGGAAAAACAGCCCAAAGCTAGAACCTGCCATCAGCCCTAGGACAAGTTCCAACCAAGTGCTCAACACCACCTACCTTTGAGGATCTTGGATTTCAATGCTTTTGAACTTATTAAAGGTGCTCCAATCATTAAGCATTTAGTACTGATGACATTCTGTGGCATCCATGCTTTAGCTCCTAGCCCCTACACTGCCATAGGCCAATTAGAGAATAGCAGAAGGGAGATGCCTGAATTTGAAGTCATTACAGATGTTAAAGAGGAGCCCTGCAATATGTCATTCCACATTTTAATTCAATTCATAATTACATACACCATTAGCGACAATAACTCCTGCTTAGAGGACAGAAAACAAGAACTTGATATATTTGAAAAACTGTAACACTCTCAACGATCCCCGGTGGTTCACTGATGCAAATGCCTATCTTTTTAACACGGCTATTGTCCTGGTGATAGTCTGTGACTGGGAATCATGGAACACCATCTCAGAAGAATGAAAATTAAATTGCAGTTTGCCCAGTGTCCAGAGGCTGAGGCATTTTGTGAGATATGAGAAGAAAACTCTCTAGGCCTTAGCTTTCTCATGTAAAATGAGGGAATTAGAGTAGATACGCTCAAAGGTCCCTTTCTGCACTTATGACCTCACAATCATCAGTGAGATAAGAGATATCATCAATCACATCTATGTCCAGAAAAGAGCAGGAGCCATTCATGTACCTGAGCCCTGCTCTAGTATCAACGAGACATTCAGAGAAATGAACGGAGGGTAAGCTGGCGCACAGGCAAGGAGCCCTACAGAAGATTTCTGGCAAGCCAGGAATAGAACGTGAAAAGGAAAGCAAGTCCTGGGGAGGTCACAGCCTATGGCGGCACGACGATTATCCACACCAATGAAATCGCATCCATCTCAACATCCAGGCATCGGATTCATCCAATCCATCCTACAAACCGACTCCCTCCATCCCCTTCTCTCTACTCACAAGGCTACCACCCTCATCACCCTTGGTTACTGCAGTAACTTCCTAATCAGTCTTCCTGGCCCTCCCCCATCCTCCACACAGCAGCTAATCAGTGCCTGTAGGACAGGAGTTCTTCACTTGGGGCCATGAATGTGTTCTTTCCTAATATGCTGATAAATGCATTTCCATATACATTTAAAATCACTATTCTGATAAGGGACTGACAAGTGTGCCTTCAGCACACTACCAAAGGGGTCCTAGATACAAAAAAAGTTAAGAAACCCTGCTCTACAATAAAATACACCTAGGTCTCGATTAGCGCGAAAAATGGATCCTAAGAAGAGGTCACATTTGAATCCACACTGCACGCTTCCATCGGGCTGGAACCAAGGAGCGCATTTTCCACAGTCATAACACGCGCCACTATCTCACAGGATTCACTATCCGCACTAATCCGGACCTAGTGGTAGAAACTCCTGCGATCCACATTATTCCCCTCACACATAAATTATCATCCCCGCAGGGGTGGGGAACCCGCGGCCTTTCTGGGTCCTTGGGTGCTGCCTTTTGACTGAGTTTTACAGAACAAATCCTTTTATTAAGGGGATTCATTCTGTGAAGTTTGGATTCAGTCAAAGGGCTACGCTTTAGGATCCAGAGGGCCACATGTGGCCTTGAGCCTGAAGGTTCCCCACCCCTGTGACCTCTCTCATTTCCATGTCTGGAATGTTCTAACTCTCTTCCCCTTCCCTTTATCCTCTTAAAATTCCTATCTCTTTTCAAGACTTAGCTCAAGAAATTTGACCTCCTAAGGAAACCTTTCCTAATCCCTGCAGTTCCTAATTCTCTCGACCCCACCACCAAAATTACTTTGTATTTTCTTAGTATATACATTGCATGAGTCCACACTGCATAGATGCTTATCCTACCAAAGTACTGGCAATAAACTTTACTGCATTAATTTGTAATAAGGCAGAAAATCCTCTTGACAGGTCTACTACAAAGCTGAGTAATTATAAGGTTATTAATTTATACTAGAGGATATTTCTGGTGCACACGCTTCGCATCATGATGATGCCTACTGCTACTGTCCACAACCAACAAGAGTTCAGGAAGTATACCTTCCTAGAAGTGCAGAATGGTCCTGCTTTCACATAATCCCCAAATGCTTTTGTTGCCCCTAAATGTCTCCTGGATCCACCGTTTTCTCCTCTCTTCCCACAGCCATCACCACAGCTAAGCTTCAGGTCACCACATACACCAAGATGACTGTCACAAAAGTCCACCTGGTTTACCTGCCCCTTGTCTCTCACCTTCCCTCCCAGTCAATTCTGCCACACCAAGTCCATACTCTTCAGCCAGGTCACTCAGGTCCACAACAGAGTGGTCAGAACCTTTTCCACTCTTAACCCCTTGTTACCCAAGGCATCCAGTCCACACTCATCTTCGACTCATCCCATCTCCCTCACTTCTCACATCCACCCCCCCCCTCTCCTTCATTCCCACCATAAACACCCAGATCATGACCTCTTTTCCCCTAGATTACATTAACAGTTTCTTGAGAGCCTACTCTTCTTTAATTCTTTACGTACATGTCTTATACATCACAAGACTTCATTAGTTACCTGCTTATGCAAATCCTGGTTCTTTTCAATGCCCTTTGGGTATCAAGACAAAGAGTAGCAGCATGAGGTATAATGGAGAGCACCGGATTCAGTTAAGAAGGCCTGGGTTCAAATCCCACCTCAGTTATTTACTAACTGTATGACCCTGGGCAAATAACTTCATCTCCTGACCTCTGCTCTTCACATATAAAATGGCAGGATTGGCACAGATGGCCTCTGAGGTCTTGTTCAGCTTGACATATATATGACCCCATGATTAACTAAGGTACTTCGGGAGTGTCAATACGTAACAACAATGAATAACAGACGAACCACCTGAGACAATGGTATCCATGACACACTAAAGGAGACTGCTACACGCTCTAAGTATAATTTGTCCAAACTAAGTATTTGAAGCAAAAAAATATTAGGCCCAATACGACAAAGATGACGTTTTTCCGTTGACCCCAAATGCCATTCCTTCTATGACTGGCCCTATCAACTGCCATTCAGTTTATGCTAGCCCTTTTAGACACTTCCCAGAATTCTGTGCCCTAACCAGTGGCCAGAAACCTCTTTTCTTAACAAGAATTTTTCCCTGGACTCTCATGCTCTCCTGTTGCACACTTGATACCTCCCAAGTGACTGCTTGATGACTCCCTCCTAAGGCAGTTCCTAGGACCTTCAGAAGCTCAGGGATCAGGTACAAAAGAGCCTCATTTCCTTTTTCCTTCCAGCTCTCCAGACTAAATATAGCTCTTCTGTGTCTCATCAGCTGGTAAGCAGCTGAGATATTTTTGGTCTCAGGTTAAAAAACAGGACAGATTGGCCCTGAAAATCATCACTACCCAAATTTTCAAATCATTTTTATGCACCATAATGGAAACTCCAAAATCTGACACAAGGTGAACCTTTTGGACCTCCAACCAATCAGACTTCATTGAAGTACATCAAAATAAATGAATACTTCAAGGTTTATAAAGCACCTTTCACAATATAGTGGTTAATGAAAGAATTCTTATCTCCATTTTACAAATGGGAAGAGGGAACCTCAGGAAGCAATCTGGTTTAACCAAGGGCTCAAGTGCTGCACTTTCCCCAACATTCAGCACTGATGTGACATCCTGAAGACCAAAATCCCAAAACAGGATTGCAATAAAAATCAGATACATTTTCCTGTGCCTCTTCTAAAGTATTTCTGTTATACAGAGGGAAATTTTTTTAAAAAATTGAAGTACTCTTTCCATAACTTACCAGACTCTCATAAAACAAATTAGCATTTAATGAGTGTGCTAGGAAAGCCCTCCTCCTCATCTGCCCATCTAAGAATTTACTGCCTCCCTCCAGGCTCCCCTCAGGCACCACCTCCCATAGACAGCCTTTCTGGATCATCCCAGTTGGGAATTCTCTCCCTACACTAAATTACTATGAAGAGAGTTATCCACCCCAAGCCTGCCAATTGAAAGCAAGCTCCCTAGGAGCCAAGACTGGTTTTCCTTTTCTTACATCGGCACTTTGCTGTGGTATTTTTGACCAATCTACGATTTCTTTGGTATAAGAAACTCTCAGTATCAGAAATTTCCCCTCCTAATGCAGGTGGGGTAACTCTTAGCACCTTTTATCCTAGAGAGAGCGACCAGCGACCCACACCATTAAGTGTCTTGCCCAAGGTCACACAGCTAGCATGGGGTCAAGAGATGTTCCTAGAACCTAGATCTTCCTGTTTCTGAGGCAAGCTCTCTATCCACTGAACTGCCCACACTGCCTCTCTAACTTACAGTAAGTTACTTGGGTCAGACTCTATCTACAATGTGCTAGGCTATATGAAAAATATAGTGCCTTGGACAGAGTAGGCTTAATAAGCCTAATAAGTATGTTGAATAAATACAAAAAAAGTTTAAATTCCAGATAAAGGAATTCAATTTAGCTGTCACAATCTTAATTACAATATTACCTTAAAGGCAGGCCTTTGCTTGAACAAATTGAAAGAGGGTAGCTATGAGTACTATTAAGGACTGTGCTTGTGGCAAGACCTGAAGTATACTTCTGAAAGTCTCAAAACACCATGTCCTTGAAAAGAAAAGACAAAAATCACAACTCTGGGACCTTCACAGCAAAGAGAAGAGTCGTGTGATTTTCTTTAAATTAGCAAAGATGCAACAAACTAGTTCATGAGCACTGGAGGTTTTATAAAATTTATTTTATTTTAAATTTTATTTTATTTTAAAAATCAAAATCTCTATCATCTTCAAGCCCCAAACACACTATTCCTCTGAGCCAACTGTTTAGTAGCATACTTTATAACACAGTAATTCACAGCTTGCCAACATCCAAGATCACAAGGCACAGGTTAACTAAAGCAAGAAAAAAAATACTCAAATACAATCTTATTTTGGCCAATTATCAAGGAGTATGCAAGGTGGAATGTTAAAATCTATATCAGGCAAATTTTATTTAACTGAGCATTTTTGAAGGCTGACATAAATACTTAATCCAATATTGTGACTTTTCTTTCTACCACATTATTAGTGACTCATTTTCAACATAGGGTCTGCTTTTCTTCTCTCTTGATATGTAAAGAAAAATTTAAAAGCTATCCAAATCACTGATAGTGAGAGGTAAAGATCACCTTGGAATACAGAATGGTAAGCAATGAAAGATAATGTTGGAGCTGTTAGGACAGCAAAGCCCTCAGAACACAGAACTGTTAAATCAGGACAGAGATGTCAGAACTGAAGTAGGTCTTAACTGCAATCTTGCCTAAAGTCCCCCAGCAAAGGAGTAGCCAAGAGATAAAGCATCACTGCCTAAGTCCCCCCACTGATCTGTGGAATAAGCTAGCTGGTACTACATTTTCTGAATTCCAGTTCCTCCCTCTCCGCCCCCCACTCCCTCTCCCCCCACCCCCACAATAAGAGGTGCTGTTTACTGTGAGTACCTGAACATATCTATTTAAGTTGGAATTAAAGACAACAGAATGTCTCACCAGCTGCTTCCTGGACTTCATAATCTCTGGAGGCTCATCATCCTGCAAGCTGACATCCACCCTGAAACTCCTCAGATCATTTCCCACCCCATGACTTTCAGCTTCTTTTTATCTGGTCGTTCCCCCATCAGACTATGCACTCCTTCAGGACAGAGACTGTCTTTTGCTTTTCTTTGTATCCCTAGGACTCAGCACAGTGTCTGGCACATGGCGAGTGTTTAACAAGTATCTGTTGACTCTGACTCTGAAAACAGAAATTCAAACCACAAAGGGACTCCAGAAGAGGTTACATTTTTCTGTGCCTCAGAAAGGTTGAGCGACTTGCCCAAAGTAAGTCAAAGAAGGGAGTGAAATAGTCACAGGTGCTGTACTCAGATACCACAGCACATTTATCATCAATAGAAGTATTCCCCAAGACAACGATGCAGATCACAATCTACTCGTGCCCGCCAATCCTTTGGAATTCTTGTCCATGCCCTCCTGTTAGCTCACCCAATATCTTGCACCCTTCATCAAAATCTCTTGACACTGCCAGGATACCAAAGGGGCACAGAAGTGGCCTCTGACCTTGCCCTAAGAACAAACCCAGACTGTCCTCTTGGTCAGGCATACACTTTTTGGAAGACATCCTGAATAATCTCTTCCTCTTAACATCCCTACTAAATGGTAAGATCCTTAAGGCTAGAGACCTCGATCTTCTTAACCTTTGTGCTTCCCCAATGCCTGGGCTGGTGGGTGCTTAGCAAATAATTCCTTCAAGAGTGGAGAGATATTAAAAGCATGTATGTGTCAAGACAAACAGCATGGCCCTGAAGTCAAAAAGACTCAAATTCAAGTTGGGCCTGTGACCCAAGGCATGACCCGATGTGAAGTCAATGAGCCTCTGATGTCCCTAAGCAATTCCCTAAATTACAGCTGAATTACTCAACTGCATTCCAAGAGAGAGTTTCCATACCAGGAGTTCAGATTAAATCACAGGTCTGGGCCAGAACATTCACACACAGATGAGTATATATATCTGTATGAGGATCTCAATCTCTACTTGAAAAAAAGGGGATAAAGTCTCCCCTACAGCAGTAAGGCTCTTACTAGCCTGTGCCACCACCAACTCTAGCAATACAGCAGTGGCAAGTAGGCACAAGGCATCCTCTCCTTTGGACAAATAAACATGTCATAAAAAGGTCTTGGCCTAACCTTCTCATCGGTAAAATTCCCCAAGTCGTTCTGTCCACACTGCAGAGGGCTAACAATGATGAGAGGAGAGGGGTGGTGAACAAGAAAGTGGGCAGGAGGATGCGACAAGAGCCAAGCCAGCCGCCAGCCTTAGGCGAGGCCCTCAAAGGGCTCTTTGTCTCTGCAGTCAATGCCGGGCCTTTGAGACTGTCCTAGGCAAGAGCGAAGAAGAAAGCCAGGGTGGGCAGAGGAAGAGGGCTGCTTCTTTGGGGACGTCGCCTCCATTGCCGGAGTCCAGGCTACTGATCAACACAGGAGAGCTCTCCAAGCATTCAGTGACTCAGGCATTGTCCGCTAGCAGAGGAGCTGGGGCCGTACCCCTGCCCCCCACCCCAACACACACACGCACACACACACGCACACGCACACACACGCACACGCGCACACACACGCACACGCACACATACACGCACACGCATACACGCACACACACACGCGCGCACACACACACACAGTATCTTCTCTGACTGGACATTCCATCTCACAGTGACCTTGTCAAGGCAGGATCAGTACAACATTCTACTTCATAACTGACCTCTACAAGAATGTATCCTTTTTACATCACACTATCAGCTTTTTCCATCATTAACAAGAAATGGGAGGTAGTGATAATTACTTTAAAAACAATAAAGAATCAGCTGTTTTGTTTCTTTGAATATCTTGATGTTACAGATATTTAATATGCATAGTAGCAATGCACGGCTGTGAGAGGGTAAGAGGCCTGGCCTGCTATGGTCCTTGGGGTCCTAAAGAGTCAGGCAAAACTGAACAGCAAAAACACATCTTACAGGGTGTTCAAAGGAGGTGCTATAAAGGACACAGTTCAATTTTTTATGACTGTTTTCTATAAGTTAAGAGATAGGAGGGTATGTGTGCTCACGATCACATTTTGCATGTCCTATACCAAATACAGTTTCAAGAGAGAACATCAGCACGGCAAAGACCATGGTGCTCGGAACCAGTAGACCCATGTCAAATCTGCCTGAGCAGAGGGCCCCCAGCACAGTATGGGGTCCAGACACTAGAGCTAGAATATGTTTAAGAGATCATTTTATAGAAGAGGAAACCGAGGCCCAAGGAAGCAAAGTAGCTTGTCCCAAGTGCCCCACGTACTAAGGAGTAGAAGCAGGATTCAGATGCAGCCTGGACTCTCTGAGTCTCCTTTTCCTAATCTGTAAAAGGAAGAGGTCAGACAAGATGGCGACTAAAGTCCTAAGCAGCTCTGACATTCTCTAATAATCCGTTTTTTTCATTTTCATAATTTAAGCCAATTGAAATAGTTAATGAAATATATCATCATGATGTAAATCCGAGTGATCACACACTAAGTATACATGAAGGTACAGTTTGGATAAAGGCCTTTTTCCTTTGAGGTTCTGAAATATTAACAATGCAAAATACTTAAGATGTAGCATTTCAGCAAGGACACTGATAAACGGGAGAGTATACAGAGGGAGGGCAATCAAAACGACAAATGTCCTTGAAATTATGCCATAAACGGATTGGTTGAAGGAACTGGGAATATTAAGCCTGAAAAAGAGAAGACTTAGGAAAACAATGATAGCCATATCCAAATATTTTGATGGCTGTGATATGAAAGAAGGATCCTATATGTTCTTTTGGGTTCCAGAGCATAAAGCTAAAAACTCTAGGTGGGAGATGCAAATAGGTAAATTTAGGCCTGATGTAAAAAAAAAATTTTTCTTAATAATTAGGACCAACTAAAAGTGGAATGAACCATTAAGAGGTAGGGGGTTTCTCCTAAATGGAAGTCTGCAAGAAGAGAAACAAAAAGCAGTAAGGTTAAACAAAAACATGCTCTCCATATGAGCAAAATATATCGAGCTTGAAGACAGAATGTGTAGAGATATATCAGGATTATAGATTTTCCAGAAGAACATGCTGAGGGAGGTGGAGTCAAGATGGAGGAGTGAGTCAGCATTTTGCCGAGTTCACCCAACACCTCTTCCACAACTGCATGTAATTCTGATCAGGAAAATCAAGGAAAAACCACATTGAGTCATCTTTCCAGTCCAGGGCAGCTTAGGTAGATGGACAGAGAATAGGGCAAAGAGCACAGCCAAACAGAAGCAGAGGCAGCAGAGTCTGGCAGCACGAAGAGTAGGGGTCTTTCTTACACCCAGAAATAGTAAAAAGGATAAGACCAAACACCACTGCTGGAAAGAGAACACCAGGCACTCCTGAACCAGCCCTGGGGACAGCAATGGGAGCCAGCTGGAAGCTCTGTTGCACATTACACAGTTGCAGGGGACAGAAGAGCAGTCAGTCACAAATGAAAGAGGTCCTAACTGTATGTGGAGCAAGGAACAAGTTCCAAAAACTTAGCTTTTTTGTGTTTCAACTCAAGAGCAGAGTTCCAGGAACTCTTTCTAACCTTTAGACATGCACTCAAGCCCAACAAGAGTTCTTAGAAGAGTTAAAGAAAGAGATTTTTAAAAGGCCAAAAAAAGAATACAAAAACCAAGTAAGAGCGATAGAGCAAATACAGAAAGAAATGAGAAACATGCAAGAAAAGTTATGAAGAGAATTACAGCTTTTTTAAGAGGTACAAAATTTTGTCCAAGAAAATAACTCCTTGAAAATTAAAATTGATCAAATGGAAGCTAATAACTGCATGAGACATCAAGAAATAATAAAACAAAATCAAAAGATGGAAAAAATAAAAGAAAACGTAAACTTTGTTATAGGAAAAAAAATGACCTGGCAAACAGATCAAGGAGAAATAAATTTGAGAATTTCTACTTTTAGGACTCCCTGAAAGCCATGAACAACAACAAAAAAAAGCTATATATCATATTTCAAGAAATTATGAAACTACCCAAATATTTTAGAACCAGAAAGTAAAGTAAAAAGCAAAATAATTTACCAGTTACCTTCTGAAAGAAACCCCAAAATGAAAACTCCCAGGAATATTGTAGCGAAAACACAGAATTCCAAAGTCAACGATAAAATACTGAAAGGGATCCAGAAAGAAATAATTCAAATGCAAGGAGCCACAATCAGGATCACAGATCACACAAGATTTAGCAGCTACCACTTTAAAGAAAGAGGGTTTGGAATATGATACTGCAGAAGGAAAAAGATCTATGATTATAGCCAAAAATAACCTATCCAGCAAAATCTTCTAACAGGGAAAAAAAAAAGGCATTTAATGAACTAGAGGACTTGTAAGCATTCCTAATGAAAAGACCACAGCTCAAATGAAAACCTGACATTCAAGTATAGGACTCAAGAAGCATAAAAAGGTAAACATGGCTCAGAAATCATAAGGTACTAAACAAGGTTAAACTGTTTTTATATGGACAGAGGATATATGTAACTCTTCAGAATTTAATCATCATTGGGTTCTTGAAGGAATTCTAATTAGAAAGTATGGGTGTGATCCTACTTTGTTGGGATCATCTCAAAAGAATGGAAGGGAGAAAAGAAATGTTCTAGGAGAGGGGAAAAAGGAGAAGAATGGGGAAAATTCCCTCACAAATGGGACAAACAAGGTAGCGTTTGTTTATATAACAGGAGAGGTAGTGGGGGAAGCGGGCAACATTTGAACCTTACTCTCTTCTCAACTGGTTTTAGGAGGGAAGAATAAATATATACACACAGATGAGTATAGAAATTCATCTTATTTAACTGGGAAGTAGAAAGTAAAGAGAAGGAGAGGAAAGTAGGAGAACAACAGGAGGAAGCATTAAGGGAGGCAGTGTTCAGAAGCAGAACAAAGTCTTGAAAGGGGGATACGGTAAAAAAGAGATGTTTAATTTTAAGAAAACGAGAAGGGAAATACATAGTTAACAATCATAACTGTGAACGTGAACAGAATGAACTCACTCATAAAATAAAAGATGAGAGCACAATGAATTAGAAACCAGAATCCAATAACATGTTGTTTACTGGAAGAACATGTCAAAAATTAAATATAATGAAAAAAAATACAAGAAAACCATCTAGAACTTCTGAACACAGAAAACAAAGTGCCAAGGAAAGAATCCACAGATCACCTCCAGGAATAAGAAAAAATAAACTCTGTGCTGTGAACTAACTCTAAGATACAAAATGGTTAAATTTAACAATTCCACTGGCAAACAACAAATTCTGCAAGCAACAAAGAGAAAGACCTTCAGATACAAAGGAAAGTAAATGCAAATAATACAAACTATTTTGCACTCATCAGAAATCAGAGGAAGAAATGAAATAAAATATTTTCTAAATATTAAAACTAGAATTTAAGAGAGATGCTGATATGGCAATTGAAAACAAAATGGAGTAAAAGTTAATATTTTCTGACCACTGGAAATTTTTAGTGAAAACTGATCTAGAAATACAATATTATTATGTAGAGCTAAAAAGAATTATAATCTGCAAGGCTGATTCAGTTGTAGTTGCCATTTTAATTAATATATTTTATTCGAAAGTATGGTTTAGATTTTACATGAGTAGATTAAGAAACCATTTGCACTAAAACTTCACTTTATCTTTGAGGGGCAAATGAAGCAAGTGAATGACCACTGCTCCTAAGAAGGGTGGAAATCATCTAATAGAATGTACTCATTTTAACAATAAAGTAACTAAATTCCAGAGGTCACAAAACTTATCCATAGTCCCATAAATTCTCGAAATAGTATAGTATTGTTATTAGGCATGTACTTCAAAAGGAGAACAGCTAGGGTGGTACAGTAGATAAAGCACCAGGCCTGGAATCAGGAAGATGTGAATTCAAATCCAGCCTCCACACTAGCTGTATGACCCCGGACAAGTCACTTCATCCTGTCTGCCTCAGTTTCCTCATCTGTAAAATGAGTTGGAGAAGGAAATGGCAAACCACTGCAGTATCTTTGCCAAGAAAACTCCACATGGGGTCACAAAGAGTCAGATACAACTGAAATGACTGAACAACAACCTCAAAAGGAGAACAGGGACGTAAAGTCCCATGTGTACAAAAATATTTATAGAAGTACTTCCTATTGCAGCAAAGAAATGGAAGGAAAATGAGTGCCCACAAACCGGCAAATGGCTAAATTAACTATGGCATAAGAATATAATGGATTATCGTGCCAGATGGAATGATGAATATGAAGAATTGAGAGAACTTTGGAAATGCTTAGAAAGGAGCACTGTGATACAACGGAAAGAGAAAGGCACAGATTCTAGAGGGGCCTAGATTCAGATCCTACCTCTGGCTTTTACTACCTGTGTGATCTTAGACAAATCATCTGATGTCTCTGCATCTCAGTTTCCCTATCTATAAAATGAGAGGGTTTAACTAGACGGCCTCTTAGGACCTTTCCAGCTTTAAATCTAAGGGCAGCTAGGTGGTGCAATGGATAGAGCACCAGGTCTGGAGTCAGGAATACCTGAGTTCAAATTCAGCCTCAGACACTTACTAGCTGTGTGACTCTGGACAAGTCACTTAGTTCCCTCGACTGTAAAATGAGCTGGAGAAGGAAATGGCAAACCACTCTAGTATCTTTCCCAAGAAAACCCCAAAAGGGATGACACAAAGAGCTGAACATGACTGATAACAACTTTAGATCTATGATATAGTTAGAATGATCAGAATCACTTTTATCAACTGAATCAAAGCAAAATAACCAGAACCAACAGATCAAATCACATAATGACTACTCTAATGCAATACAAAATAATACTGAAAGACTCAAAATTTCTGAGCAATGCAATCATGACTTTAGAAAACTACTGATGAAACATTCCTCCTCCTCCCTCTTGGCAGAGGACAGGAGCTATAGGGGTTGAATGAGGCATGCCTTGCCCGACAGCCAATGCGTGGACTTGTTTCACTTAACTGTAACTCTTCCTTAGAAGAGAAGGTTAAATTGGGGCAACAGATCATTGGATAATAAGACTGATAACGAAAATAGTATCAATAAAATATTTTTTCAAAAGAAATGGAAACTATAGAAAAAGATTTGAATCAAATCAAAGAATGTGAGCTTTATTTGCTTACTAGGATTACAGACTTTAGACCTTCAAGGGACCTGTGAGGTCATCTACTCAAATCCTCTCCTTTTACAGATCAGAGAACTGGAGGCCTGACAGGCTAGGTAACTTGCCAGAGGTCATAAAAGTAGAAAGTAACAGAGCCGGAATTCAAACCCAGCTCTTGATTATAAATAGGACGTTTTTTCTATCATGCCGCTTTAAAGAGAAACATAAATACGTTCAATGAAGAGAAAACAGATTTATGCATACCACCTTCTGGTAATTTGAAGAACAAATAAAAGGCTGTTCGGAAATTACAAAATTTCCTAAATCAATCAAGTATGCAATAAGAAGTATCTACAATATGTATCTTTGGCTATTCTAGCTGTATAACGTCGTACAGTCCTAGATGAAAACTAATCTCACTAGAAAAAAGCCTCCGCTGGGGCAGCTAGGTGGCGCAGTGAGTAGAGCACCGGCCTTGGAGTCAGGAGGACCTGAGAAATCCCGCCTCAGACACTTGACACATTTACTAGCTGTGTGACCTTGGGCAAATCACTTAACCCCAATTGCCCTGCCTTCCTCCCTTCAAAAGAAAAAAACCCAAAAAGCGGAAAAAAAAAACCTAAAAGAAAAAAGAAAAAAGCCTCCGCGTTATAGTGGAAAGAACCCTGGACTCGGAATGAGGAGTAGGAGAAGCCTGGTTTAAGATCCCCACTCCAGCATGCAACAGCTCAGTTACCTTGGGCCTGTCATACTTAAGCTCTCTGAATCCAGCTTATAAAAAAGGAGATGGGAATACTTTCAATATCGGCCTCTAAGTTACTTCAAGGAGAACAACCTACGACCCACCAACTCCATGTAAATGTGATAATTCCATAAGGCTTCTATCATGCTTTAAACACGTGTAGTATAATCCTCACCAAACCTCTAATTTAGACTGGAGAGGATAGTGATTGATTTCACTGATATGGAGAACTTCCAGATGAGGATATTCCTCCTAACCACAGAGTGTCCCCTTCTCTGCTATTTAGGAGAGCTGCCCGAAGCACAGAGAAGCTCTGAAGTGGACTTGATAAGGCAAAGGGGCTAGCAAAGATGATGCCCAAGTCTAGATCTCATGCCCTGCTCTCCCCTAGACCCATACAATAAGAACAGGACAATCTAATCTTCCAACTACACAGCACACAAACTCCACTTAAAACATCAGAGAAACGATTATCATCATTTTTGGCAAGTGGTATATTATGTTATATTAATCTTTACAAGTGTTTTCTTGGTCAATCTTCATTTCCCTACTTCCTTTAATTTACAGCTTACTTGCTAAATCTATAACAACGCAATCATGCAAGTGAAATTAGGCCAAACCAAAGAGTCCCAATGAACACAGGTCATCAGAACTGAAAGAAGTGCTGACAGAAACCAACTAATGAAGCTCTGACCATTAACATGGATGCCCAATCAATTCTCAGCAGTGTAACTTCCTGAATCTGAGATTCAGACTTCTTCCACATTTTTCTACCTCTACTGAATGCAAAACAATAGGTTACATAGAACTCTTAATGACATCATCATCATCATCATCATCACGTGACTTAAATTTTCTTAGTCTGAAATTAAACTTAAACCTGGTTTCTTACTGGTCATAGAAGCACAGAATCTAAGAGCTGAAGGGGAAACCTCCTCTGGTGACAATGAATAGTCAATATTTGAACACAAATCCCTTCCACAACCTTCTGAAAATTTGCAAGGAGGGAGGGAGGACTCATTACTAAGGTGGCCTAAGCCTTATCAGACAATTCCAGTTGTAAAGTCTTCTCTTTCTCTTAGACAACCCTAATTACCCAGAACACATTCTTCTGTGTCAGCAATATTGATGTGCTATAAATTTTAAGAATAAGCTCATGTAAACTATCTTCCTCCAAGAGACTAAGCACTCAGCCCGAAGCACAATACACAGTCCCTGCTCAAGAAACAGCACTTCTTCTGTAAGAAGTAGAAAAGGGGGAGCCACTGACGCACACTTAACAGGAATCTCCACAAAGCGCAGCAAACTGTCCAGCAGGGACACAGGCCCTAGGCTCCAGTTTGCTTGTTTTTCTTAGCTTAACTACCTACCCTCTTTGCTCTTCAGGAGGCTCCCTCTTTTCTGTGTATTTCCACATGTACATACAAACACACAATTAGTACAGTGCTTTGCATTCAATGTGCAATTAATAGTTGTTAAATAGATGTCTACCAACTAATGTATACTAAGCCTTATACCCCTAATACTACTCCTGAAAACTACACTGGAGAGAAAACTTAGCTCCAACTCTCTGGGGTTTGGCCTTCAGCTTCTTATGTAGGCCCAGTGTTTCTGCTCCCACTTGTAGCTGCCTAACGACTACCCAGAGGTAGACAGCTGGGTGGCTCAGTGGATAGAGCCCCAGGCCTAGAATCAGGAAGATCCAAGTTCAAGTCCAGTCTCAGACACTTACTAGCTTACTAGATACTTAGACCCTGGGCAAGTCACTTAACCTCTGTTTGCCTTAATCTACTGGAGAAAGAAATGTCAAAGCACTCCAGTATCTTTGCCAAGAAAACCCCATGGACAGTATTGGCTCACTATGATGCATGGGGGTCACAGAGTCTGACAGGACTTAACAACCACTGCTCTGCTCCCTTCCTTTCCCCCAGTAACAATCAGTCACTCTTGTTCCTAACTTCCTGTTAATCTCTGCACTGAATATCAATCACCATGAGCCGTGAATGTGTCTCACAGACCTTCCCATCAAATGAGACACCAGAAGTACACACAAATGGTACTGACAAGCCCAAGGTGTGACTACATACAGTATATGCCCATGTTATGACTCAAGGGTGTTTGTGACAGCAGGGAAGAAGCTAGGAGATGAGAGACTGAAGATGAAAGAAAGAAGATGGCTGATGGCCCAACTTCAGGAAAGGATGACATTGATAAGGACACGAGTAGCAACAAAAATGGCCACCTCTACTTCAGAAATATTCGATAAGGAGAGAGAAGAGAAGGAATGATGTAGAGGATTCTTAAGGAGTGAAGAAGGAAACAGAAAGAGCTCACAACAGATGGCCTCAATGTTATCAGTAAAGCAAGAGGCAAGGTCATCTGATAAAAGGAAGATAAAAGTAGAGTTGGAAAGTAGAAAAGAGGAAAATTGTCATCAGCCACTAAGGGAGTGGGATAGAGTCAATGAATATAATTGGAAAAAAAAAATACTAATACTATAAAAAAAAAACCTTGAACCAAGAGGATAGGAATTGGAGGTGGGACACGGCAATTGGGGTTAAGTGACTTGCCCAGGATGGCAAAGCTGGTGTCTAAGGCCGAATTTGAACTCAGGTCCTCCTGACTGCAAGCCTAGTGCTCTATCCACTGAGCCACTTAGCTGCTTTGAGAGGATAGGATTTTAGGTCCTGCCTCAGATGCTTAGTAGCTGTGTGGCTTTTAGCAAGTTACTTAATGCCTGTTTCATTTATAAAATGAGAAAAATAATAGCTGTACCTCATAGGGCTATTATAACATATGTAAAGTGCTTTTGCAAACCTTAAAGTGATAGAAATGAATGGCTCGCTCCTGATACCTGCTTAGATAAACACATCTGTACCCTCTTTGAAAAAAAAAAAAGTCAATGAATAAAGAACGAAAAGATTGGCTTATAACATTAAAGGGTCCACAGTGATTACAAAACATATTTGCAGTGCACCCAATAAGCACAATACTGTGACTTCTTCCAGCAAAGTGAAGCCCTTGGGAAATAGAGCCTAAAAAGTAGATGGGGGTAACAGATGAGCTAGGGCTAAAAACCAGCAGGGTATAGAAAAAAGAAGGGGGTAAAGCAGTGTGGAATTAAATATAAGTGAGACTGAGAAAAATGTAAAGACAAAAGACTGTAATTACAGGGGAATCTGAAAACTCAAAATCATAATGGTGACACTAGTAGAAGAAATGGCAGAAAACTAAGCTATGATCATCCCCTATGGGTGGTTTAGGCAGAATGAATATGTAGGTAATGGAAGAAGGAGAATGACAAACTGGGAACCCATATTTGAGGGGATATTTTTTTTTTGGTTTTTTTTTTTCTTTAACGTGTGCACTTTTATTTGAACTGGTCTTAAGTCAGTGTACAGGTAAAGCTCCTCCCCTCCCCCAAGTACTGGCATCAATCTCAAAAAACTCACAGGGAGATTATAAAGTCTTCATTCACATCTATGTTGGGAGCAGGGAGGGAATTTAGGGGGCCATTCATTATGGCTGACAATTTTAAAAAAAAGGAACAAGTATTAAGGCGGAAGACACAAAAAGTTTTTTTGTTTTTTAAAGGATTACATAATTTACATGTAAAGCAATACTAGCACCTTCCCCCCTCCCCATCTGGATTTTTGTTATGCAGCTCCTTTGCTCTAGCAGAGGACAGCCTTCACAGAGGCTTGTAACTCTGTGACAATGCATTATACGATATCTGGAATGACTATTATTAAAAAAAAATAAAACAAATGTACAATCCAAGTCCTGAAGACGCACGGTAGAACTTTGGGGACATTTGCCTCCAACATAATTAGACTGCTCATCACCTTCACCATTCTAGTTTTTAAATCCTGAGTCAAGTGCCAAAAAAAAAAAAAAAAGCCATGCCAATCTCATCTCTTTTTTGGGCAATTATCATGTCACACCCTTTGACCAAAAAAAAAAAAATTAAAAAACACAAACAGTCCATTTAGAAGCATTTGCATTGGACAATAGAGGGCCCAGATTCATCATACTCCTGCTTGCTGATCCACATCTGCTGGAAGGTGGAGAGAGAGGCCAGGATGGAGCCTCCAATCCAGACAGAGGATTTGCACTCAGGTGGGACAAAGATCTTGATTTTCATTGTGCTGGGAGCTAGGGCTGTAATCTCCTTCTGCATCCTGTCAGCAATGCCTGGGTACATGGTAGTACCACCAGACAATACGGTATTGGCATACAAATCCTTATGTCAACATCACACTTCCTGACTGAGCTGAAGGTAGTTTTGTGGATTCCACAGGATTCCATACCTAAGAAAGATGGTTGGAAGAGGGTTTCTGGGCATCAGAACCTCTCGTTGCCAATGGTGATGACCTGACCATCAGAGAGCTCATAGCTCTTTTCCAGAGAAGAGCTAGATGCAGCAGTGGCCATCTCCTGCTCGAAGTCTAGGGCGACGTAACACAGCTTCTCCTTGATGTCACACATGATTTCCCTCTCAGCTGTGGTAGTGAAACTGTATCCTCTCTCAATGAGGATCTTCATTACGTAGTCCGTCAGATCACAGCCAGACAGATCCAGACGGAGGATGGCGTGGGGAAGGGCATAACCTTCATAGATGGGCACAATGTGGGTCACACCATCACCGGAGTCCATCACAATACCAGTGGTACGACCAGAGGCATACAGGGACAGCACGGCCTGGATGGCAACATGGCTGGGGTGTTGAAGGTCTCAAGCGTAATCTGAGTTGGCTTCTCTGTTGGCTTTGGAGTTCAGGGGGGCTTCTGTGAGCAGCACAGGGTGCTCTTCAGGGGCCACACGGAGCTCACTGTAGAAAGTATGATGCCAGATCTTCTCCATGTCATCCCAGTTGGTGACAATACCATGTTCAATGGGGTACTTCAGGGTCAGAATACCTCTCTTGCTCTGGGCCTCATCCCCCACATAGCTGTCTTTCTGGCCCATACCCACCATCACACCCTGATGTCTGGGGCGCCCAACAACAGAAGGGAAGACGGCCCAAGGGGCATTGTCTCCTGCAAAGCCAGCTTTGCACATTCCAGAGCCATTGTCGACAACAAGAGCAGCAGTATCATCATCCTTGGCGAACTTGTGAAGTGGCAAGTTTAAACCCTTAAGAGAGACAGGAGGTGGTGCCGCACCTGGAGGCAGTGGGGAGGCAAGTGCACACTGGGTGGAAGAGCTCACAGCTCTATCTGAGAGGATATTAACACGAACACTGAAACTCACTAGTCCAAAGGCAGAGGGTGGGATGGAGGGGAAGATTGTGGTTCAGGTAATGAACTCCTTAAGAAAGAAGTGAGTCCTCTCTGTTAACCAGCTACATAAAGAATTTGTTCTCAGGGAATGTATTTGGGGAAGGTGGAGTGAGCATTTGGGGAGGATTATTTGTTGTGCCAATACTATATCAATAATTTGTTTTTTAAAGGAGAATGAACTGGAATAATGAAGAATTTGAGGGGATATAAACATGTACCTAAAATATACACAGGCTAGAGGTCAGTAGATCCCAGGAATAAGGATCTGAACTGAGTGACACGGACCATGGGATAAACCTCAAAGGAAGGTGAAGGGGGGAGGGAGGTGGGGTCAGACAATGCACTAGAAACATGAAAGAAGTAACCTGCACCAAAGACAGTGACCAAGGAGGTATCAAAAGAACATGAAAAGGACCCACCAGGTGACAGACTTTTGGTAAGGCCCAAATTGTGATGTTATCTTGGTACCATTCTTTGTCTTCAAGTCTCTCAAACCAGCCTCTGTGTTTGTCTTTATCAAAGTGCACTGCCTATGATGAATTCATTATTAATTTTTAACTCTAGGAGAGCCAACTTTTAGCTGTGTGCAGAATTTCCCTGGTGTCCAGTGGTAAATAATTTTGGTCTCCTTGAGTTTATTATCAGTGCAAAGCACAGTGCTGACTCTACAAAGTGGTTCATCATTACTGTACCTTCAAGAGTGCAGCCCTCAGCACACAGCAGTTTTCTGAACAACTGTCTAAGGACTTTTGAGGGTGTTCATAGTCCATCAAACTGAAAGAGAAACCATTTCCACCAGTTACAGTGCTAAATCACAAAGTACATTTATACATACACACAGAACACAAGAATTGATCCTAAAATGGGCAGAATCTCCCTCCTTTTTAAGATGCAAAGATCCTTTAAGCAATGTTCTTAGCAGACTATGCTGGAGTTGAAATTGGAGGAAGAGAGAGTATGGACAGAGATCATAAAAAGGTCTAATACACAGAATACTACATTGAGCTAATAGAGTGTGAATGAATCAAAACTAAGAAACCAACACAAGTATACACAACCACAATAACATCAGATAGAGCAATAAAATGAAATTGAAGGCAGTGCAATTACAACTACTAAACTTGGCCTTCAAAAAGAGCTCTTTGTGCAGGCTGACCTCAGGGGCAGGACACTGGATAAACATCACACACACACACACACACACACACACACACACACACACACACCCATCACCACCACCACCACCACCACCACCACCACTGTACACTAGTTGGTTTTGATGAACCGCTTTTTCCCCTTCTTTCTTTTTAATTGTTTTCTGATTTTAAAAGGGGGGGTGAGGAAAGAATATATTTGGAAATAAATGTGACATAAAAGCTAAAGGCAGCAACAAAGTAACAATAACTCTTACTCTGTGGTTGTGATTTTGCGTTCTGGAATTCTGCCAGGAAACCTAGTCACTTGGTTTACTGGCCTATAATTAGCACATTCCAATAGCTTCCCTTTTTTGAAAATATGGACATTTGCTCTTCTCCAACCTTGTGGTACTTTTCCAATTCTCCACAATCTTTCAAAGATGACTGACAATGGCTCACCAGTAACCAAGGATATGACTTGTTTGGGCCAAGTGGCTTCAATTCATCTGTCTTTTCTATTTGTATCCCCACAGCTCTTGGGTGCTTTACAAAGCATAGAGTGACTGTTCAATAAATGCTTTTTCTCATTCAATTCACTCATTTTCTTGGGGATCCACACCCTATTCCCTACTTTTTGTTTTAAACATTCCAGTTTAAAGTCTCTCCAAACGAGACATGAGAAACAAGAGAAACAAGCAACTCTACTTCCTCTCTGCTATCACTTTTTTCCCCATCAACTCACGGCACGAGCTGCAGGCCTCTCTTTGACTCTCCTCTTTCTCCCAACATAGCATTTTTAAAAAACAGAGCCTTTTGTTCATTCTATAGGATTTTCAAAAAAGTCTTTTAGGGGCTTGACCCAATTATGTCCTAGGATGGTACAATTTCAGGATAAAATGCAGTACTATTCCCTTAAAAATATCATTCAAACAATTATTATGAACCAAGCTCTAGGATATAAAGACTTAGTTTAGGTAGGGAAATAGAACTTATAAAGCTAGTGTGGTACTGTGAAGGGAGCAGGGGACTAAAGAGTCAGAAGACCTGAGTTCAAATTAAAGTTCTATTTATTACCTGTATACAAATTACTTTACCCTTGGCCTTGATTTCCTCTTCCTGGACTAGATAACTTACAAGATAACACAGGATAAGGGCTACAAGGGTTCAGAAGAAGAAAGATCACTGTGGGCTGGGACTGTAGGAGAAGATTTCACACAGGAGATAGGATCTTAGCCAGGCCAAAAGCTTAACAGAATTTAAGTAAGTGGAAAAGGAAATGATATTTGTGGAAATACATGTATGGTGGGTGGGGGGTGGGGGAGTCAAGTGATCCAATTATTCTGTAAATTGATTTGGAACGATACCCAAGAAGTCACCAAACTGTACAAACCCTTTGAGGGCACATATCCAAACAGGTCAAAGAAAAAGCAAAAGGATCCCAAAGTACTTATAACAGGCACTTTTTCTTGTGACAAACTAGGAATAAAGTAGGAGTCAACAAACATAAGGGCTGAGGAAATTATGGCATATGAATTTACTCGAATATCATTGTGCCATTAAGAAATAACAAAAGCAACAGTTTCAGAGAAATGTGTGATGACTTCAAAAAGAATGATGTGAAGTAGAGTGAGCAGAATCAAGAGAACAGCTTATTGGCAACTGTGAGATCACATGAAGGAAATCAGCTGTGAAAGTCTTAAGAGCTCTAATCAACGCAGTGGACAATGCAGAGGACCAATGATGAGGCATGCAGCCTACCACCCGAAGGCGGGTGCAGAATGAGACCTACATTTTCAGATATGGTCAACGCGTGGCTTTGTCTTGCTTGGTTATGCTCGTTTATTACAAGGGAGGCTTGGTGTTGTTTTATTTTGGCGGTTTTAAATTTCAAGGGGAAGGTAGGAAGAACTGACAGGGGAAAAGGACCGGTGATGGCAACGCCAAAGAAAGAAAAAAGAAAAAAAAGTGTCAACAAAGTATTTTTTTGTTCAGGGGAAAACAGAGACAAGTGGGAGAGCCTTAGAACTGTACTGAATTTATTCTATACTTTTTTTAAAAAGTTATTTAAAATAGAGAGCCAATTTCATATACAACCTTCTCTGTGCTTTCTTGTCCATGGAAATATTCACGTTTGTTGATATTTATCAAAGTCATACTTTTTAAAACAGATCTGTTTAAAACTTTAAATGAGCGGACAAATTAACGACTGGTAGTTTGGTGACTAACTGAATAAGAGTGTATGGGGAGAAGGAGGAGTCAAGTGAATCCAAGATTTAAAGCCCAGATCACTAAGTGAATGATGGTAAAGCTGACAACAACAGAGGAGTACAAAGGGAGATGTGATGGGGAAAGTAAGAGTTGTGTTTAAAACATGCTTGGTTTGAGGTGGAGTCAGGACATCCAAGGAAATGTCCAGCAGGAGCAGGAAATGATATGGGATTAAAGCTCAAGGCAAAAGGGTTAAGAGATTCGATTTTGGAATCAACCAACCAGAGGTGAAAGCTGAAGACAAAAATGCAGCTGGAACTGATCTCTGAGGGAGGAAAGGAAGAGAGGACCCAGGGTGGTCATGACCACATTGAGAAAGTGGAAAGAACCAATAAATAAGACAGAAAAGGAGTGGCTAGAAAACAGGATGAAAGTAGAACCATCAAACTGCAGTGTCGGAGAAAAGCAGTTCAAAAAGGAGAAGGATGACCAGCATTACTGAATAGTGTAGAAATGGGAGAGGAGAAATGAGGAGGCAGGAGAAATCTGAACAGGAGGGAGGCAGGAAATGCATGTCAGACTAAAAAGTAAACAGCAGAAAGATCTGACTGCTTTTTCAGGAAGCATTACAATGAAAGGAAAGAAGAAAAGAAGCTGGGCAGCATGTCAAGGACATAGTGCAAAGGAATTCTCAAGCTACGGGCATTCTGAATGTGTGCACAGGCAAAGAGAAAGGGAGCCAGTGGACAGGAAAGGACTGACAGGTAATCATGGAGAAGATCCTGGAGGAGGGTAAAGAGGACATGAGGAAGGGCACAGATCAAAGGGCCAGCCAGGAAAAGACTGGACACTTCTCTGTTTTCTAAGACAGGAAGGAAGTGAGAAATGATAAAGATATCGAGATTCTGAAGAAAATGGAAAAGAGGGTAAGATGAGCAAAAACACGAGACCACCTCAACCTTGGTGTTATCTTCACTGTAGGTAAGGTGAGCTGAGGAGGTGAGGTCATCTGTCCACAATGAAAGGGGAAGGAAAGCTGAGGCCTTGAAGACTGAGAAAAAGATTTAAATAAAAAAAATAAAACCAAGAGACGAAAAATTTGCCTTCCTTAACTATATTCAAACCACATATCAGTTTCCAGTCTTACAGAGAGGTACAGCAACAATTAGAAAACTGTAAATAATTTATCTGTCTTTGACTAAAGAATACAGACGATCTCAACACTATGACCGTAAGGGCTTGGTGCCACCACAAACACCCGTGGTGAAATTACGATACACTTTCAAAAAGACAACTATGGAATCAAGACCAAGATGGATGAGCCGTTTACTCATAAAATATAAAGTAACAATATATGCATCTTTTGCACACTTTACAGGGAGGGAAAACATTCCAAGTCCACTAAAGACTTTCCCAACTCAGACCAGAAAACTAACTACTCTTATGCATTTACTTGCTAAATATGAAATACCAGAATTTCTTCATCTACCTCCAAATGACCTAAACCTCTAGCATTCCTTCCAACTCTATATCTAAAATCCTATGATGATGCTCTAGATGGTTTTAAAGGCTAAATCACATGAACTTAATGGAAAGAGAGGTGCACATGCACATTATGAATACAGGCCATACCTCTGGCCAGAACTGGTTTGGGGTGGGGTTTGTTGTTGCTGGTTTTTAATTTCTGAGAGAGAAAACAAAGTGCAAGTTACTTTTTTTATTTCACAGCCTCCTCACAGCTGCATTATAAAAACAAACATAGGCTTCATCTCCCTCCTTTAAAGATTTTTTTCCAAAGATTTCATTAAATTCTCCTTTAGCCATCCCCCTTTGCAACAAAACACTTCAACTCTGTAAATGTCAGGCACACTGGTTGGGTAAACGCTACATTTCTGGGCCTCAGTTGGCTCATCTGTAAAACGATAGTTAGACCACTAGATGGTCTTCGAAGTCCCTTTCAGTTACAAATATATAATACTATCACAGCACCTATTTGGCAGCTACCGAAGAGCAAAGTCTTTGGAATCTTTTAATTAGATTTTTCCTAGCTTTCAGATGAAAATGCAGGATATTCTAAACTGCAGTTAGTAGTAAGAATAAATTTATTGCAACACACTGTAAATACTCAGAGAAGTGAATTAAACAATAGTCATCTTCTCCCTAAGAATCTGTCCTGCATAAAATTAAGCTTCCTGAGAGACTGATCTTTTATCTTTTAACTCCTTTGCTTAAAAGATCAACTCTGAATTCCTCAGGGTAGTATTCAAGGCCCTTCACTCCCAGATCCCAACCCCTTCCTCTCACCCTTGGACATGAACCTTCCCCTCCACTCCAACCAAACTTCCAGCTGCCCTTCTTTTTAACCAGTTAAGTGTAAGGAATAGAGAAACTAATAAGACTAAAAACTACCAAAATGCCAATTTTCTTTTATCTCTAAATCAAGAGGTCCTTAACCTAGCTCTGTTAACATATTCTTTTAATATTTTAATAACTGATTTGATATTTGGTTTCCCTTGTAATACTCTGTTTTATTTTATGCACATTTGTGGATTTAAAAGCATTCTTTAGAGAAGGTGTCCATAGGCTTCACCAAACTGTCAAAGGGGTCCATGGCACAAAAAAGATTAAAAATCTGTGTTCTAAAATGTTCTAAGGAGAAAGTGATAGAGTTGGAAAAAAATCAAAATCTAAGCTAAAAAATATTTACTAAACCGTTCCTCCTTTAATGTGTTTTCATACAATAATCTCTTTGCTAAGTACCAGGTTCAGAAACAGTGTCACACTAACCAAGTCCCAGCACTCCCTGCTGGCACAATTTAGGTCGGCCTGTTGTTCAGTTCTTCTAGTCCAGGCCAGCAACGCGAAACTCTTTCATGTAAGAAACAATTCAATTAGAATGTGTGAAAAACCTCCTCTTCTCATGCATTTAGCACCACAGCTAGGTTAGTCTGCCAGTTTACATTACACGTGTGACTGATGTGTAAATGCAATTACACTGGAATCAGTTCTGTGCAGATACATTTAAAGTAATCAGTCATGTTTTTCAAGCAGGCGCAAAACTGAGAGGATCTACAGGGTGAAATATTTGGTATGCCAAAAGCATGCAGAGACAAATAACACTGCGATGGTAGAAATGTGAATATAAATACTGAGAACTATATAATCCAAACATTTATTAACTGGTTACTACCACCAAGACACTGTGAGTCAATGATTGGAATACAAAATGGAATTACTGTCTGCCCTCAAGGGCCTATAATCTAGAGAAGGGAAGAGACGAGCATCCAATTAACAGAAGAAAACTGTGCTAAGTCAAAAAGAGAGGGAATCCATTAATGGCATAACTACCCTGAAGTGGAGTCAAGAAGACCCACTGCCTCAGACATTTAGTAGCTGCTAATTCCAGTCCCACCCTCTCAGCTTTAGCCACTGCGCAGGTAAAGGACAGTTAACACAGGGAGCTCTTACTTCACCAGGCTGCTGCCAGGATCAGAGGAGATAACACTGTGCAAAACTGCACACACAATATAAATGTCAGTCACTGCTATTTGGGGCAATTGAGGGGTAGCATGAACAAAGACAGAAAGAAAAGAGAGATCAGGAAGTTTAAGGAAAAAAAAATAACAAACAAGACCAGATGGAGAAGGGAGAGGTGAACACCAAAACAAGGAGTTTATACATTACTTCAGTGGGCAATGGCTAATGCTAAAGTCTAAGAAGTTCCACTGAAAAAGTCATTGAGTCAATAAAAGTCTCCAAGAGATGGTCTTACTAGATTTGTCTGTCATTCAGTTCCTCTAACTGACAATTTGGTACTCTGTGGGCATTTATTTCATGGATGAGGGCAGTAAATATAAGAGAAGGGAACTGGGACCAAGGAGGAGAAAAGTCACCACAAGGGTCACCTACTGCTATCAGGACCAGCTCTATTACAGCAAAGATGGTGAAGGCACCCCCAGCTTCTCCTAGTGTCCTTACGCCCTCCCCCCAGGGGAGGTTCTGATATTCCTTACTCTAACATGTTCATTGCTAGCTTCAAGCCTTAGCCTTCTCAGTCTTTAGTCAGGGATCAAGTCCTGAAACTACAGAGAATGGCCTTCTCTCCTTGTAAAGTTCCAGGCATCAGCTAGCAAATGACTGGGAGACCACAGAGAAGCCTTCCTAGAACCCCTGAAACTGCTCTACACAAACAATCGTCTATGACCAGACCTTCAATGCTTTGTTTTGTTTTTAACAATGTCAAGGGATCACAAAATTCAGTGCTGCAAAGAGACCTTGGAGGGCCACCTCATCCAACCCCTCCCCCCATTTTATAGATGAAGAAACTGAATTCTAGAAAGGTCATGTGACTCACCTGATACTGCCTGGGTTCTAAGTAGCAGAGGCAGGATTCAAATCCAAGTCCTCTAACCTGAAATCCAGCATTCCTCAGTCATTTGGGCTAGTAGGGCACCTAACTCTCTATTCACAACCATTCTATCATTTATTACAGGGCCTGCTGCCTCACTAGAAGAAAATCCACCCAGTGACCAATAAGTACCTGTACCTCACTTCACACTATCAACCACTGCCAATACTGCCAGACAAGTAGCATCTTCCTAGGAAAAGAAGGTAAGGACTAAAGAAGGCAGTAAGCCCAAAGGAGAATCCTTATGCTAGCCTTAAATACCACTCCCACAAGAGGAAAGGAAGACACCTCAACTCTAACCTTGAAAAGATCCTAGAAAAGAAATTAAGTCATAGGGACATGTTCTAAAGATCCACGTTAACCATATAGAGAATTCATTCCATCCCAGGCCAGAAATAAACTCAAATGCCATGCAGTTAAGAGGTTTCTTTCCTTGTGAGGCAAAGTAATAGAAACAGACAATCCAAATCCCAAGTCTTGTCAGCACTGCTCTCTCTGCTAAATTTTCTTCTGATGAGCTCTGAGACCTCGGGTCCAAATCATGTGTGGTTCACCATGAGTCAGAAAAAGAGGGCATAAGGGGGACACAGTCAAGAAGCCTCAAAGGATTAAGGAAAAAAGCCAGATAAGTACTGAGACATATCACACATGAAAACAGAAAGATAACCTCTCTAATAATAACAGTAACTACAACTTCTATAATGCTTTAAAGGCTTCATTTTGGACATGTTCAGTTTAAGACGATCCTCACAAAAACACTCTGAAGTAGGTGCTATTGACAGAGAAAGACAAATAGCCACATACCAGGATGTTCACTGAACAATAGGCGAGATAAATAAAAAAGGACTCTGACCTCTAGGAACGTACATTTTTAGGTATGGAAGTAGTAGCCACCAACAAGCAGAAGCATCTTTTAAAACTAGTTGCTCCTATTTCTGATGTGAAAGGCTCTAAAACAAATTAATTCAATTCAACAGAAGTTTGTACCTATAGTAGCAAATGTCAGTCCCAGCCTAAAACAGAGATAAAATTTACATAAGATACCAGTCCCAGGAAGATTTCAGATAAAGAAACCCAAGCTATCATTAGCCATGCCAAAAAAAAAAATGCTCTAAATCACAAATAATTAGAGAAATGCAAATTAAAGCAATTCTCAGATACCACCACCTCATGCCTATCAGATTGGCTAATATGACAGAAAAGGAAATTGACAAATGCTGGAGGGGATGTGGAAAAACAGGGACATCAGTGCACTGCTGGCAGAGTTATGAACTGGTCCGGCCTTTATGGAAAACAATTTGGAACTATATCCAAAGGGCAATCCAACTGAGCATACCTTTCAACCCAACAATACCAGTATTAGGTCCATTCCCCAAGGAGATCAAAGAAAGAGGAAAAAGACAAAAAATATTTACAGCAGCTCTTTTTGTGGTGGCAAAGAACTGGAAACTGAGGGGATGCCCATCAACTGGGGAATGGCTTAACAAGCTGTGATATATGAATAAGATAGAATATTATTGTGCTGTAAAAAATATGGGCAGCTAGGTGGTGTGGTGGATAGAACACTAGGCTTGGAATCAGAAAGACTCACTTTCATGAGTTCAAATCTGGCCTCAGACACTAACCTCATGACCTTGGGCCTCAATTCCTTACCTATAAAATAAGCTGGAGAAGGAAATGGCAAACCACCCCAGTACCTTCGCCAAGAAAACCCCGGATGGAGTCACAGACAGTCGAAATGATTGGACAACAACAAAGAAATGATGAAAGGGATGGCTGGGAAGACTTGTGTGAACTGATACAGAGTGAAGTGAGCAGACCCAGGAGAACAATTTACACAACAGCAGCAATATTGTAAAGAAAATCAGCTTGGAAAGATTTAGTAACTGTGATCAGTATAATAATCAACCACAAATCCAAAGACTCATGATGAAACATGAAACATGCAATCCAGAGAGTGAACTAATAGAGTCCGACTGCAGACTGAAGCAGGTTTTCTTCTATTTCTTTTTCCTGGACATAGCTAATGTGGGAATTTGTTTTCTACAACTATACATATTTGTAATGGATTTTGTTTTTCTCACTTTCCCAATATGTGAGAACGGGATGGGGGGGGGGGGAGGAAGAGAATTTGGAATTGACAATAAAGTAAAATTTAATTTTAAAGCATATTAGTCCTTAAGCTCATGGGGTATAGGGTCCATTAGGAAAGAAACCATATATGAAATAATACCTGCTAAGTACAACTGACCTATAACACTGGAAGATAAGGATAAAGGACAAGAAATCCTTTATAGACTGCTAAAAATCTACACTAGATTTTGGCAAAACATTTTTTAAGTTATGTGCAAAGCAACACAAAACCCAAGGATATTTACCATTATGACTATCATCACTTCCAGCAAGGCTACCATAAAACTTGAAAGAAGTTAAATAACCAAATCAGGCATCATTATCCACTCTCCAGTGGTACAAAATTTTCTGAGTCCACCAAGCACAAGGCCCACTTCACTGGTAGTGAAGCACCAGTAAATCAATATCAGAGTTATTACAAGGGCTTTTTCTTCTTCTTTTATTGGGCAGGAGTGGGAGGAGAGGTGGATAAATGGTTGATAATTGAAAAAAAAATACAGTATTAGCATTTATTCTGCTTTCCAAGAAGAAACAAAGAAGTACTGCTTCTCATGTCATCCCACAATGGCACCAAGTCATTTCAGCCTGTTAAAAGGCAATGCAATCTTGGCCTGCACCTACCCCTGACAGCAAGCTGACTCATCTTAGTCCAACCTCCAGCTAGAGGCTGAACCCAACCTCTCCTTGGACCCCTCCCATGATCTAGATGCTCAAGCTGTAACCTCCTGGGGCCACCCACTCAACTCGTAGGCTGCTTTAGCTGGTTCCAAACTTCTACCTGATACTGAGCTAAATCTTGCCTCTCTCTAATTTCCACCCATTCATTGGTCATAGTTCTTTCCTCTAGGGTTAAGAAAACCCACAATTTCTTTTTATCAACTAAAAAATTCCTGGAAATTAAAGAAAATCTGTTACAGTTACAAAGCAGCTACTATGATTGGTTTAACAATGGCACCTCAGAACAAACTTAAAATCCTACTTTCCAGTCTAAGGTCATATGCAGATGCACTAGGACCACAGAAGATTCTGAACCAATGTCAAAATGAAGCAGTTCTGGCTTTGAGGGGAAGAGGAGGGTAGTAGGGGAAGACTTCCAAGTTTACTTGGAACATGGAACTATTGCTCTATTTTTCAGCCATGCAGGAAAGTGACCATGGTCACTTACCTACAAGTGTTCATTAAACTGAAGGAAAGCTCGGGCCCTGGGAATGAGCAAGCTTCTGGAGTCCAGGCTGAGCACCACCACTCGATGCCCACCTCCCAGGTCCTCAGGGGACCTCCACAAGACAGCAGGGTCAGGACCAGCTCAGCGTGCTCCCCAAGGAGGACACCAGTCCCAAGTCCAGGCAGCGTCAACAAACTGCAGAAAAAGCAGAACTTCCCAAGTCCGCTCCATTGTGAACTTCCTGGTTCAAAGGAAGGTCAGGTAAGCATTTCTCCTGGTAATGATCTGTCTAGCAGCACTGGCTACCCAAGAAAAGGGACACTATTCTCAGGGAAACCCCTGCCTCCTCCATGCTCTCTGCCTCCTCAAATTAGCCTAAATTTACTTCCCTGCATATACGCTGTATCCCCACCTGCAGCCCAGAACATAAGCTCCCTGATGGGAGGGTCAGGGGCCCTCCAATTCAAAATGCATGTTTCTTAAATTGAGAATTTAAAACAATCGATTTCTCTTCACTCTGTAAATAGGCCAGCATTATAGAAGAAATTTAATGTCACACTAACCCAAAACTCAAATAAAGGAAATCCCCTACAATGACTGGGGAGAGGATAAAGTCTCCCGGCACTGTTATTCCTGGGTTTCTGATAAAGGCAAAGATTCTGTTTGCACAAGCACAATTACTTAGTATAACTTACTCATTGTTCATAGTTATTAAGATTGAACAAAAAGGGAAACCAGACCTGGAATTTATTCAAACAAATATTAATTAGGTACCTCCTATGTGCATGCTAGGCATACCTAGAATAAAAAGAAAAATACAAAATAATCCCTGGTTTCTCATCCAAGTTCAACTACACAACGTTAACTCTAAAAAACTAAAAGCACAAACCAATCAGTAATACCCCTAGTGCACATTACAAAAATCCTTTCCAGTTAGAGTGATGTCCTCAAATAGCCATCCTGGGAGGTGGAGAGTCCATATTTGATGTCTTCAGCCTAAAGGTCAGGAGACTTAAGTCTCATGGACAAAAAATGCCTTGCCTTGTCTAGCGTCCCATCTGATGATCTCTACAATCCCTGCCAGCACTACTTTTTACAGTATCCTCGTGGAGCTCTTTCTACTAAGCACGGATTCATCCTGGCTTCTATAACATGGCAAGTTACTTATTCCCAGTGGATATACACCGTATAGGCAGAGGCCACAGAACCTAGCTGTGGGTTACTAAAAACACAAGCAAAAATATTCACTATACATTGGGAGTGAAAAAAACACTACACTAAATCAACAGGCAATTCCATATTTAGTAAGAATGAAATCTCTTCTGACAGCCTAGAAAAGTTTCTCTGAAGAGGAACCAAGTAAGGAGCAGTCCTCATCTCATCCTCATGAAATTCATGATTCCAGTAAGGAATCAGAGGTGAGAACACAGGATGGAGAAAACAGTGTTGAGTTCTCATTGTTCTTCACTTCAAAGGGATAAAAAATAAACTAGCCCCCAGTAAGTGTACCTCAAGAAGCATCTTATTTGGCTGCTAAACTGACTCGATGGAACTGGAAGAGACATTATCTGACTATTCAGTATATATTCTGGATGTCATTATCGAAGAGACACAAAAAGTTACAAACACACACAAGCACTCCTGAGAGAATCGTCTCCATTATAAAAAGGGGAAGGACAAATCTCTAACCAATTTTATATTTGATGACAAATGAAAGAAAGCAATGAGTGGACAGTATGGGGGAAAAATCATCTGCAGTCAGTCAACAAGCACTCATTAAGTGCCTTCTTTTTGTTTGTTTTTTGGCAGGGCAAGTGGGGTTAAGTGACTTGCCCAAGGTCACATAGCTAGTACATGTGTCAATCGTCTAAGGCCGTATTTGAACTCAGGTCCTCCTGACTCCAGGGCTGGTGGTCTACTCACTGCACCACCTAGCTGCCCCTTATTAAGTGCCTTCTATGTATCCTGCCCTGTGCTAAGCACGAAAGAGACAGAGAAAGGCAAAAATACATACAAATATACGTATGTATGCAAAAACAATTATATGTTGAATTATATGTTAACATGTAACATTAACATGCTTTAATTATATGACATGCATAATTAAATGACAGCTGGCACAATAACTCAGACTAGCATTTTAATTTCTGAAACTCATTTCAACGTTCCAACCCAATTTTAGAAGTCACTAAATGAGGAGAATGTATATTTAACAAACATTTATTTAAAAAATTTGCTATGTGCATGACACCATGCTAAGTGATTTCTCTGTCCATAAGGAACATGCATTTTTTTTCCCTCAGTAGAATATAAACTCCTTCACCCTCTGTATACAGGAGCCTTGTGGGCAGAGCAAACTTTGTTTTTGTACTTCCAGGGCTCAGTGTGGTAGCTTGCACATAGCAAATGGTTTTAATGTTTAATGAACATAAATTTTCCTTATGTAAGGGCAGGGTGATTGATCTACTCAACTCCACCCCATTTAAACTAAATAATGAGATAATCAATAGGACCATGGGCCTTAGAATAAACGGAAAAAGGCCTTGGAATTGGAGTGACACTGCCCAAAAATTATGTTGGAATAAGCCAAGGAAACTTGGTCACAGCTCAGGGAACACCTATAAATTATTAAGCAAGTTTAAAAGGAACTCGTTCTAGAAAACAGATCAAGCATAGCTGGCATTCTGGGTAAACCCCAACAAGGAATCGCCTAGAAGGCAAGGAAAGACCTTGGCCAGGTCTCCTTGCCTCCCCCCTGCTTTTGACCAGAGAAGGGCCTTGGTTACAGAGGACATTGGCCTTCCTGTTCTTCCATCAGTGTGCCCGCTGAAAGCAGAGCACAAACTGGACGGCTGAAGGGGAACTTCTGGGACACCACAGAAGTGAGAGAAAACCAGGAGCTCTGTGTCACCCCCTTTGCCAAATGTATTTGATAAGCTTGAGCCCACTCTCCCCTGCATCCTCTGCATGTACTTGGGTGTTACAGACACATTTCGTACCAACTGTTCTTACTGTAGGAGATCTTTCTTTCTTACAGCTACTTAAGGCTAAATGATTAAACGTTTCTGTACTGGTAATCTTTACTGTTTGTCGTTACTATCCTCATTTTAGAGATGAGGAAACTGAGGCAGGCACGGTTAAGTGACTTGCTCGGGATCGCATGGCCAGTAAGTGTGTGAAGCAGGATTTGGACTTGGGTTTTCCTAACTCCAAGCCCAGCATTCTAACCCCTGCGCCACCTCCTTGCCTCTTCCAAGGGACAGGTTTCACATAATGAGCTCTGTTTTGGATATGTTGAGCTCAGTCTTTTTTTAAAAGACCAAAAAGACTAAAAGTAAAACCTTGACCTGTTACAAGTACTGAATCTGAGAAAATTAAATGGGTACCCTCTCAAACTGAAGATGCATGCGGTAGACATTTCAATACTCTAACCTTTCAATTATTATCACCGGCAGATTTCAGCTTCCTTTGACATTTCTAATAAAGGCATATTTGGGTATACTTTATTTCAATATCTCAAAATTGAGTCTATTATGTTATTAAAATATAATTCAATTATTTAGGTTATGACTAAATTATACTTTTTGAAATTCATTTCAGTAAGTGTAGGTGTAGGAAGCATTTATCCTCAACTTCATTTCCTCAAGAAGCTCATTTCACTGTTTTTCTTTTTAAACAGCTCAAAAAGAAACAACAAACTAAGATAGCTTTTGTTTAGATGTTTCACCTGTGTATAGTTTCTCTCTCCAAACAAGACTAAGCTTAACTAAAAGGACTCCACTCACCCCCAGGTGACATTTACAAGACCTAGTGGTGATCTGCCATGTTGATTAATTTTTAACATTCTTTCTTTTTTAATTTTCAGGTCCAGATTCTCCCTCTCCCAGCTTCCTACCACTCCCTCACCAATTGAGAAGGCAAGCAATACGATACCCATTATACATGTGAAGTCATGCAAAACATATTTCCACATTAGCCATGTTGCCAAAAAAAAAAAAAAGGCAAGAAAAATAAAGTGGAAAAAATATGTTTCAATCTGCACTCGGAGTCGATCAGTTCTCTCCAAGGAGTTAGACAGAAATTTTTTTTTTAATTTACTTATTTATTTATTTTTAGTTTTCAGTATTTGAGTTCTAAATTTTTACCCCTCCCTCTACTCCCCACTCCCCAAAATGGCATGCAATCTAATATAGCATATACATGTGCGATCATATTAAACATATTATATTAGTCATGTAGTGAAAGAAGAATCAGAACAAAAGGGGAAAACCATAAGAAAGAAAAACAAAAAACAATGAAAAAGAGAAAACAGTATGCTTTGATTTGTATCCAGACTCCACTGTTCTTTCTCTGGATGTGGATGGCATTTTCCATCACGAGTCTTTTGGAGTTGTCTTAGATCACTGCACTGCTCAGAAGAGCTAAGTCTAACAAAGTTGGTCATCTCACAATGTTGGTGTTAACTGTGTACAGTGTTCCCCTAGTTCTGCTCACTTCATTCAGCATGAGTTCATGCAAGTCTTTACAGGTTTTTCTGTGGTCCCCCTGCCCACCATTTCTTATGGAAAAACAGTACTCCATTATTAGACAGCAGTTTTCATCATGAGTCCTTTAGAACTGTCATGGCTAAGTCTTTGACAGTTGATTATCAATACAATACTGTTGTTCCATTGTACATGTGCTCACAAACACCTAATTCTGCTCACTTCCCTTTGCACCAGCTCATGTTAAGTCTTGCCAGGTTTTCTGAAACCATCTTAATCACTCATCATTTCTTATACTACAATAGTATTCCATCATAATCATACTACAACTTGTTCCGCCACTCCCCAAATAAGGTGCATCCCCTCTATTTCCAATTTTGTCACCATAAAAGGAACTACTATAAGTATTTTTGTACATATGAGTCTTTTCCCTTTTTTTCCTCTTTGGGATAAGTTTCATAGCCCTTTGGGTAGAGTTCTTGACTAGTTTTTTCAAAAAGCCAAAAGAACCTCTTGAATGAAAATGGCTCTCTACTAGAAGGTGTCAGCTCTGGTTCTGATGACTTCTCCATACCATGGAAATACTTCATATGATAATTCAAGTTTGGCTTTGCAAAAGAATTTTAAATAGTCCATTACTTAGTACAGAGCAAGGAATGGAATCAGAGAACACTAGAGATGGAAGGGACCTTAGAGATCATCTAATCCAAATTTTCTCTCGTGATCAATGGGAAAACAGAAGCCTAAAAAAGGTCAAGGAATTTCTTCATGGTCACACAGCAGAGCTGAGACAAAAACTCAGTTTTTTAGACTCTTACTCCAGTGCCCTTTCCATTGAGTTGAATATTGCCTTCTCAACTAAAATGTAGCTTAGATACACGAGAAAATTACAAGAAAACATATCTTAAGTACTTACTGTGTACTAGGCAATGTGCTAAGTTGGGAATACAAAGACCAAAATGAAACAATTCCTACTGTCAAGGAGCAAACATTTGTTACCAAGAGAATTCTTGAGTTTCAGGAAGTGATCAAGTCCCCCTGGACACCCAGTCAAACAAAATACAGGTAAGCTGCTCCTTTCTCCACCATATAGACTGACACAGGACTTGAAGATCGGAGTGGCAGAGACAAGGGACTGCCTGTGGCAGGTAGGGAAACAAAGGGAATAGATTAGGAGCTGAGAGGTAGACGGTCCTGCAGGTTTCATTGTCTTCACCTGATTCGTGCTGTTAAGACTAAAGAATGTCCACCTCTCCACATGTTTCCTTTGGGTCTATAGACCACTACTATGGGGGGGGGGGGGGCAGGGTCCTAATAGCCTGCTGCAAGTTACAAAGGAAAACTGAAATTTACAATAATAGAGACAGAAAGAAAGGTTCATCTAGTACAGCTCCCTCATTTCACAGAGGGGCAAACTGAAACAAGGCCACACAACTCGTGCGTGGTGGAGTCAGGCCTTAAATCCAGGCTTTCCTGAGTCTGAGTCTGGCTCCCATTTTAGCCATCTCAAAGGTTCTCCCCCTCCCCTCTTCTGCTCCAATATTGAGAGCGTGTCTTAAAGGGACAAGGTGAGGAGAAAATACAATCAGTTACATTTTGGACATTAGGCTTGGTGTTTTAATACTGTGATTTGATTTAATCCAGCACAAGGGCAACTTTTTCAAGTATCTACCTATTTTCAAAGTCAAAGCTTTATCCCGGCATCCCAGGTCCTCCACACTCTCACACCGCTTGGCTTTTCTCACATTATTTCCCTCCAAGCACTCTGTGCTTCGAACAAGTCTGCCTGGATGCCTTCACTCCCCCTTTTCTCCATGTAGGATGCCCTCCATTCCCCGCCACTTTGGGGTGTGATTCTCACGGATCTTTTGTAGCTGACTCAAATCACACATGCTCCAAAGCCTGCTCAATCCTCCATCTTGCCCCTTTGATCTCTCACAGCCCCATGTGGTGTATCCATCTAATGCACTTAGGCAATATATATTGTTGTCTGTGTCTCCTCTCCTTTTAGGACACAAATTCCATAAAGGCAGAAACCATTGTTATCTAACCCTTGTGTCTGCTATGGTGCTCTGAATGTTTGTTGTTCTGAGTCTGTATCACGCAGTCACCCGTACTCTGATTCAGCAGCTTAAAAAAAATCAGCCCACTTCCATGAGCATTCTAGATATAGAGGAGTGGAAATCAGCTATTTGACTGCAGGGAGGGTGGGGGGAGAATGGAGAAGACTAATGTATCTAAAAAGAGACGAGCCCATAAAGGAGAGCTCATTAACAGTAAAGCCACAACTGGATGACCTGAAATCATTTTTAGAGGAGTCAGAAAAACCAGACAGAAAAAGCTAGAGCTATGAGCCCCTTGCAAATGTGCACGGCGGCGAAATGTTTCCTTTAGCAAATATGTTTAAAATGGAAATTAAGAACCAGACCAATATTACCTTAAGGAGGCTCACTTCATTGCCATTTTGAGCTTACCTATTCAGCAAGTCAGAATAGTGACCGGATGTTCACCTCTCTCATTTCACGTGGAAAGTTTAAGATGTTCCCATTCCACTTGAGTTTGTTGTTGCTGTTAATAATAATAGTAGCAGTTGGTATTTCTGTAACACTTTAAGGTCTGCCAAGGGGATAGGGACTAGATCCATAGTCATGCTGGTGCAAGGCATTGTCCATGAGGAACTTCCCTTTACCAATGACAGGCAGCACTGTCTCTACAACTCAGAATTCAAGAACTGCTTAGGGTGAGAATAATGCTCTCCTCCCAGTCACACAGCCAAGAGGACTCCAGGGTGAGACCTGAACCCCAAGTCCTCCCACCTTTAGCTCCTTGGTAAGCGCTTTCTTATTTGCAAAGAACTTCAGAACCCTTCCTTTAAATCTCATAATACCCTGTAAGGTGCTAAGTCAGGGGTGGGGAACCTGTGGCCTCAAGGGCCACATGAGGCCCTCTAGGTCCTCAAGTATGGCTTTGAAAGGTCCACAAGTGGCCTTGAGGCCAGAGGTTCCTCACCCCTAAGTTATGTAAATCATCCCCATTTGACAGGGAGGAAACTTTGACTTGTCCAGGGTAAATCAGTCACAGCCCTGGCTCTTAACTTCTCCCGATCCAGCTAAGTTGCAGAAAGAAGCTGACTAATAAAGGTAACAGGAGTTTTCTCATTGAGACATCTCTACATGAAGTCAAAACTCCAGTCCTATTCCCTCCTATGAATCTAATTATACAAAATACAGCCCATTAATAGATAAAATTGCAAAGGGATAAATAAGTTTTATATTAATATAAGTTTATATTAATGTAAATAACTAACAAGTTTTACATTAATGAAAAAATCCCTACAAGGTTCAATTTAAAATATAAAGAAAAGCTTTCAGTACATCTGCACCAAACTTATTTAATTTTATTTATTTATTCATTCATTCATTTAATAAATAAACCTTTTAACCTCTCCAACAGTAACTATTTCTGCTATATTAAACCTATGGGAGTTGATAAGGTCACTCAGTGAAAAATTGTAGAAAAAGAGGAGGACCCAGGACAGAACCTTGAGCTATACCCACAACTGGGATGATTGGCCAGGAAAGTAATGTTTCACTAGTCAAGCTCTTAATAACCAATATTATGACTAAAGGATTATTACACAAATGTATTTTTCAGCTATAACAAAGGCAATAAGGTCCAGCTTCACAGAAAGAGCAATTCCTTTTTTTCCTTTTCCTTAAACTCATCAAGGCCAACAAGTGGTCGGGGACTGTTAGGCTAGGCATTTATCAAAAAATAAAAATAAAATTAATGGTATTTGTCCATAAGCAAAATGAATGGTGGCTAATTCTTTAACCAGAAGGAAATACCTCAAAGTACGAGTATGTCTACAGTGCCTAAAATGAACAAGTTTCTACTCACTCTAAAGTTTCATTTATACTGTTCAAATCCATTAGCTGTTACCAAAACAAAATACAAAATTCACTGAAACTAATTCCAAAAAAAAATCACTTCCTAAGTGTAACAGCAATTGCCGAGGCAAGAGGTATCTGATATAGTAAGAAATCTTCTGTTTGACGGAAAAAATTATCTCAATTGGATCAAGGCAATACCATGATAAAACATGAGATGTTGGTTCTAGAGCACCAGAAATCCAAAACAGCTAAGAATGGATCAACCAGTGTGTCCTCCAAGCCGCTGCCCAAGAACAATCAAGGCTGAGTATCCAGCTCAAGAATCCCAGAGTATCCTCTCCGCCATCGAAGGGGTTTGCAGAAGATGTTTGTGCACCCACAATGTTACTCTACTTCTTTCCCAATATCCTGAGCCTATAAAAATTTCATATATCTGTAAAGCATATGAAAGTAAAGATTTCATAACTTGGCCCAGATAAGAACTCCATTCCCTTCTTCCTGAGAAGGACTAGAAGAGATGGCTAACAGTACTGTTGGTTTTTTTATGACTTAAACTCTTTGCCGGGAAAAAAAAAAATTAGCCTTAAAGATCAGAGTTTTTTGCTTAGTGTCTGAATCATATCTCATAGTTAGATTGCTTTCTAACATGCAGTAACTCTCAAAAAGATTTTGAAGAAGGATTTCCCATCATACTTTCCCAAAATTTCTTGGCCTCTGTCAGCAGCTGATGCTCAACGAAGGTTTCTAGATGTTGCTTCCATTCCTTCCCCTAGGAGACCACAAACCCACCACAAATGAAATACTGAGCTCACTATCATTCAACTAAATTTGGAAAAATGAAAACTTCTCTGTTAAAAAAGAAGCAAAAAACTGCAAAAACCTGAATCCAAAGAAATCTGTAACAAAACACCGAATTTTGCCTTCAACAAATTATCCTGGGCAAATTCGGAAGTGAAATTCACTAACATTTCTTGGCTTTTCCCATTCTATTCCTCACTATTAAGGACCTTTTCTTTGGCCACAAACTTCATGATATTTTTGATCTGCAACTTTTAGCCGTGGATCCAACATCCATCAAAGTCAATGCTTTCTTTCATAGGGGAGCCAAAACATTTTAGTACTAGTACTTTGAAAACCCGATGCAGGATCCTCAAGTACTTTAATACTGTATTTCATGTGTTAAACTTCCATTTTTATCCTTCTAAAATAATCCCTACTGACATAATACAACTTATTATATGTCACATTAACAACATCATTTGGAGGAATTACAAATATGTAAAAGTTGATAACAGATCAGTGCTGAAGTGGAAGTTAGTTCGCATTTTCTATTGTAAAATCTGGCTGGGGTCTTGAAATTCTGAAAGGTTAAAAAGTTACTACAAACTAATGGCAGTGAGAGCAGGTCTCCAAATTAGGCAGAGTAATTAAAAGTATGCAAATCTGAAAGGCTTTCTAATCTCTTGGTTTTATATGAAAAACGGGGATGATAATCATTGTCACCTTTCTACCTGAGAAGGATGGAAAAATTAACAGGCATAAAAAAGAGCATTTCTTTCTATAAAATTAAATCCATAAAAGTCTGAGTACTGCTAATGTAATAATGGTAATGGAGGAAGATAAGCCTCAAATCTCCTAAAAGCCAGTAAGTCTCCTGGGGAGAGGGTTACCTTGATAGATTTTTAAGATTTCCTCTCAACAGTTGGCTACCTTTCATGAGAAATTATAAGTCAAAAAAACTTTTTATTTCTTCATCATAAGGAACTATTAAGAACACACACTGGAGGATAATTATGCACAGTAATATTCTCACAGAAGAGAAAAGAAGCATTACAGCCAAACTGTCTAGAATAAAAAGTTCAGTATGCTGAAACCTGTTTTCATACTGACTGCTATTTATTATCGGGAATATATTTCTTTGTTTTAAAGTCTCCCAAGACAAAATGGCAGTGTTTAAAAAGCAAATCCTTTTTTTTTTGGGAGGGGGGCGGCGGGGATGCTAAGAGGAAAACTGACCCAAACAATAAAGTAGTAATTTTCAGTTGGTCCAACAATCCCCATGTCTAGTGACAACCAGGAATGATAACTCCGGCAAGCTGCAGACACAAAACTAACAGGGAACTCATTTTGAGCTAAAAGGCAGAAGTTAAAAGGCAAGAGGACACCAAACAAAGTTTTTAAATGGGGGCAAGAGAGCCCCCAGCGTATAAGGACTCCCATTTCCAAAGCACTCCCACCAACAACCCTGGGAGCAATGTGGCTGGCTCCCATTTCACACATACAGAAGAGGAGGTTCCTAAAGGCTAAGTGACCAGGGTCAAAGAGCTAGCAAGAAGCGGTGCTGGAAGAGGCACCCAGGGCTTCCAACAGAGTTTGTTCCACTACAAACCACAGCTGCCTCCAGAGGCAGTGAAAAGAGCCCTGAACTTGGACAGAGGCCCTCACTTCAAATCCCAGCTCAGCTACACAAGACCTCGGTGACTTGGATGAGGAAGTGGGCCACTTCCCCTCTGTGGGCCTATCTGCTCCCTCATCAGTGAGATGACCTCTCAACTCCCAAAGGGAGTGCCCTTTCCACTAAACCAGTATGTTCCCTGTGGAGCCCATAGTAAAGGCCTGGATTTCTATCTCTATGTCCAATGACCCTTTGCACTCCAAAGACAAACCATTCATGGCATCTTTGTCTCGGTTTAGCCTTTTCTGAAGCACCCATAACGATGCCTCATGCATAATTACCCTGTAGAAGGTGCCTATAAAGGCTATTCCACTGGTTTCTTCCAAAGACTCCTAGGGTGTTTTCTACTTTCCTTTCTCACTCCAATCTATACCAGCTGGCCATGGTTTAAGCTGTGCTCTGGCTTGAGAAATGGCCATCCTCATTCAACCATTTCACAGTCATTTATTAAGGACCTTTTGTAAATTACTATGCAGGACACTGGGAGAGTAATGCACATTGAGATAAACAGGTAATTAACTATCAAGGCACAGACCTTGCCAAAGCAGTCAATGGGACAGACAAGGGATTCACAGCAACCGCCTTGGGCACCACATGAAGGGAGGCAAAATGATAAATATCTTTACATTCTTTAAATAAATGTACATTCTTAGTGAGAAAACTTCATGCACTTCCCACAGAAGGGTGTTTGTCCCAGTCTGCCTTTCATCGAAGCCTGACTGCCTCCAGGGACAGTGGCCATCACCCAAGGGCTACATCTCAAACCCAAGGCCTAGGTGTTAGAAGGAGGGGCCAGGGCTCAAATCTCAGCTGTCCCTTCATAGTCGGTGGTGACCTTGGGCAATTCGACACAGTGAGCACACAGATGATCCGCTTCTTCCTCTAGAACATAAGGCTAATACTCCCACTTACAAACCTACAAGATTATTGAAAAAAAAAAAAAGAACTTTGTAAACCTTTAAGTGCCATTGGAATGGGACTCATGAGGAGTAAGAGCTATGATCTCATTGGCACAGGGAACTCTCAGTGAAGAAACACCCTCTGCCAGCAAAGATGAGCACCAGCTCTGCAACTTCTTGTCCCAGGGAATACGCTACCTAAGAGCACCAGGAAGCCTCCTGATTGGCCAGTACCTGATGGAGGCTGGTCTTCTGGCTCACTATCCTCTCTGGAATGACATTATTAAGCCCACTGTGAAAGATTTATGGAAAGTCACACTGGATGAGAGTCCCACAGACCCGCATCAATGGATCCGCCAGTCTGAATCTTCTTTTCTACCTCTCCCCAGAGCTTGATGTCACACATTGCCTCCTCTCATCCCAAATTCTTAGCACTATCAAATCTGAAGTTGTCACTGACCAAGGAAACTTCTTCAAGGTGGCTGGTCATACTTTTTAACCAGGATCACAACACCAAATTCAGCCCCAAATAATGTTTAAGGGCAGTCAGATGGGCCTAGTCAATTCACCAAGGTGCCACTCAACTTCATCAATTTAGAAGGCAGCAAAAAAGACAGGTGCCATTGTTTACACAGCACATGCTCTCTAACAGCCTCTGGCTTTTAATGTCCTAGAAAGTGGCTTTTCAACAACCTAAATTCTTCCCAGGTGAGAGGACAAAGGTAAGCAAAACTACCCCACCAAGTGCCTACCCATAAAATCTGCACGCTGAAAAGTGAATGGCATTCGTCTATTTTTTAAGATTCCCAGGTAAAAAAATGAATAACAGAACATTTCTATACTGTTCTCTTGCAGCTACAAAGATGTCGTCCTCGATAACTGCAGCCTCCATTACGCTGGTACTTACAAATGCACATTCCCATAAATATCTTAGCCTCGAGGCATAATAAAAATCATGCTTCAGACATCAAACTATTTTGAACATATATAGGATATTTATGATAAAATACTAACGTGTTAATATTAAGCAAGGATAAGACACTTGTGTACTATATGCAAAGCCTGAAAACTGGTGCATGCAGGGAGAAATCGAGCTGCAGGATATGCTCTGGGCCTTCAATGTAACACATTATCAGGCGATAGCAGAAAATAAAATATGGAGCACAGAGAACCATTGGCATCTGCTAGGCTTTAAAATGTGCATTTCCAAGAAAGAATATTTTAAAAAGTATCCTTCGCTGTTGCCTCCTGCAAGCTGCACCAATGGCTAGCTACCTCCCTTGGCTCTGGTCCTGGACCCCACTCAGCTCTAATCTTCAAAGTGAGCCTCAGTGAGGTAAAGCAGCATGGGAAGGGGCTCAGGGCAACATCTACTTTGATAGGGGCTAGAGTCTGTTAAAGTGCCTCATTTCTGCACATCCTGAAAAATGTTTTATTAACAGGAAAAATCCTGCACCATTTTAACTTGGTTTCTAAATCCGGACATCCCAAAAGCTTGCTTTTTTCATACAAACCATAGAACCGTATCGGGTAAATGCTATAATCTAAGAACTCTGCTCAGGTACCACTTTCCTGCAGAAAGTCCTTCCTGACTCCCCACCATCAACTCCCCAATTCCGGGAGGAAGGGACCTCAAGCATACTTTGTGTTGACAGATCTGTGCACATGTGATTTCTCTCAATATGTAACCTCCTTGAGGGTAGAGGCTGTTTCACTGTTGTCTCTGTATTAGAGCACCTGGCCCAGGGTCTGGTTCATAAGAGGCAATGGATTGATGCTTATTGACTGAGTGAATATAATGAGCTAAAATTCTTCTTAACCAATTATGTTTAAATTAATTTGATTGTTTTAATTTACCTACTAAACTCTCAGATTAATATATCCCTATCACAATGAAAAAAATGGCTTGAACAAAACTCATATAAGAAATCACATTATTCCATTGTCTAGATGTTTAATCCCTCTAAATCTCAAATTCTCGCCCTATTCCTCAGGAATATTATTACTAGTACTGACCACATCTGCTCCAATGCTGTAACAGGGTCATCTGAATAAACAAAGTTTTCCTTCAAATCCTGACATAGACTGAAAATGCAATGGTTCTACAGAGGACAGCCAAGTATCAAACCACACACCTGCTGTCACTATAACCTAAAAAGATCAAGAACCCAGCAAGGACCCAAGCAGCAACTCTGGAACATGGGGCAGGGAGGACCTCCTCTTCTCAGGCCCACAGGATTGGTGCTCAGGAAGCTTCAGCTCTCCTACTGTCCACCAGGCCACACTTGCTCAGAACAGTGGGGAAGCTTCTCACTCTTGAGACCCAAGGAGCTCCCCCCACCCCCACCAGAGAGCCCTGCTTCTAGGTTCTTTCCGTTTTTCTTGCCTTGAAAGCTAAAATTTTGCATTTCCTGGATTCAAAGCAAATTTGCCTTCCCCAGCATCTCTCCATGAATTGATAGAGACAACAGAGCATTTCCCCTGTGAAGCCTTCTCCTCCTCCCAAACCTGGAGGAAATGAGCTTCCATGCACTGGGCGGGAGGCTGGAAGGGCCTTCTCAGGCTCTTCCAATTCAGAGATTCTATAAAATGAAAACTCAACTCAGAAGAATTTACAGAAACAGGCTACAACTCCCTCTGGCTGAAGTCAGCGTCATAATAAAAGGGCTTGCTTCTGCAAGATGACCAACTTTCCTTTTTAAAAAACCCAGAAGGGAAGTATACTAAGCTTAGCAGAACAATTACATTGCAGAAAAGCTGCCCGTGAAGCAAATTTTCTCAGCATCATGAAATTCAAGATGCAAAAAAAAAAAAAAACCCACCACTCTAAAGTATTCTGCTCCTAATAATACAATTAGTAATTGTTTAAAAATACAAATATCTACAATGAAACTGGTATATGTACCAGGAGGGTTAAATCCACGTAAGGCAAAGAAGAGCAGCTGGTGAAAAGAGATTCCGGATCTCGTAAACTTGGAAGTTCCATTCCATTTTCCCTCTCGTCTTCCCAACCAAAGGTAATTCCTTTTCAAATCTCTTTGTTCTAAAGGATTTTATCTTATTCCCCACTGGGTCCCTAATTGTTTGTTTGCTTAACAGCCCAGATTAGAGCCTTAAAGGGCCCTTGCAGTGTTTGGGATCCTATCCCCGTCCCACCCCCAGATCTTTACCCAGAGAAGTGTGAAAAGGTTCATTTACATAATGTATTATTTCCCTAAGTACAGTTGCTCAATCAATAGTTTCCTTTGGGCAGAACACAGCTATACAACTTAATTAAGCAATCTGAACCCTTTATGGAAATACTACAATCCCTTCCTAGGTAGTAGATCATCACATGTTCTATTCCATAATCTTAAAACTCAAAGTTTCCAACTGGAGAAATTACTCTTCGGTCTGATTTTTATCAACCCAAACTAAAGCTCTCCATTAGTAACTATGCATGACATTATGCCTCCAAGGTAGCAGCCCCAAACAAATTAAACATCATGCTAATAAAAGCAATAACCTTACTCATTCTTTTCATCAATAAGTATTTCTGGAGCTGGATTCATTTTAATAATGAATACTGTTTCTCTAAATGATCAAACCATCTGATTACTAGCTCTGAATAACAAAAATCACCACAATAAAGTAGGAAGGGATCTCTAAGGCCATCTAGATAAAACCCCAACCTGGGCAGCAATCTGGAAGGATGGCCAGCCTCCATACCGAAATAACAGTGGTGTCCCTGTTCTCTGGAGCTGGGCTCAGATCTGGGTCCAAATCCCAGCTCACATTCTCTAGCTTCATGACCGCAGTTTCTTTTGTGGGAATAATATCTGTAGGCCCTGCCTTGAAGGGCTGTTGTGAGGAATAAATGCGAAGGCACACATCAAATGCGTGGCAAACCTTCACGCGCTACGCAAATGTCAGTTATTATCAACACTATTCCATTCCTGAACGCCGTCAATCACCAAAAAGTATTCTTTCCATTGATCCCATAGGGCCTGTCTGCGACATCTACCCAATGCTCCTAGTTCCACTCTCAGATACTGACATCATACAGAACTTGGACAATAGCTCCAAAGGGAGTTTATGTCACTGGAACCACCCCACCCCACACCCTGTGAGTTAGGTCCTATCATCATTCCCATTTTGCAAGCCAAGAAACTGATGCCCTGGGACTAAGTGACTTACCCATGATCCTGTGCACACAACCAGTGCAAGAGGCAAGTTCTGAACTTGAGTTTTGTTAACTCCAACAAGACCACTTTGTCCTCCCAAGACATCAGCCTCTGGTAGTTTCTAAACAGAACCGGCCTGATCTTTCTCCTTATGTGAAGGCCAGTCCTTCACATGCTGAAGGCAACTATCAAGACCCTCCTTGGTATTCCTTTCTCCAGACTAAACAAACACCTTCAGTGCCTTCCACTAACCCTTAGATGGCCCAGCCTCTAGTGGCCATCCTGGGCCCCAGTTAAATATATTATTCTTCATGCAAACCAACAGGAAGACCAAAGGGCTGGACTTGGGTTTCAGAACAGATCCTGGAGAGATCTCCTCAGGGAGAACAAGCGACAGTTGTGACTGTGCTCAACCTCCTGGTTGAGCTGCCTGACAGAGAAGTAGCAGCCTGTCTTCACAGGGCCCTCCACAGTCCTGCAACACCTGATCGGCCCCAATAAAGAGAAAGAGAATTCCTTAATTTCTTGGCCACAGCTGGACCAAGTCCAGCTCTCAACTGGTGAAGGCTAGACTAGACACATTAAAGCACCAGGGACAAAAGTTCTGTTCAACATACCAAGGAGAGGCAGACCATACTTCACAAAAAGCAGCTCCGTGGCATAATGGATACAGCACAGGGCCTGGGGTTAGGAAGAACTGAATTTAAAGTCAGTCATGCAGATTTATTAGCTGTATAAAAGTCACCTAACTGCAGTCTGCCTCAGTTTCCTTATCTGTAAATCAGGGATCATAACAGCAGGGCTGCTGTGAGGATTAAACAAGATGAGATTTGTAAAGTGCTTAGCCCAGTGGCAGGCACATAGTAGGCATGCACTTAAATGCTTTGTTTACTTTCTTTCTTCCTTGTCTTTTACCCCGCTGCTCTCAAAGAATTTGTTTTAAACACAGGACTGACACTTCTATCTAAAACCCCATACCTTCCTTAATCAATGTAACAACCGCTATTAAAGCAATTTAACTCAGACAGAACTACACCCCTGACTTCATTCCTTCACACAGAATATATTATGTGTCAAATATATTGGCAATCTTAGGGCCTGAGACAGTCGTCATTCACTCCCCTAACAGCATATTTTATTGCTGACAGGAAATGAGCAGAATTACTTCAGAGTAGCAGCTCTCCTGACTCCCAAAGAGCACCCTGAAGTTGGTAAAGCTGCTGTGCTCCCAGAGAGTTATCTGAACCCTACTCAGTCCCATATTAGATTCCTTGGACTTCCTGCCTTCAATGTCTCCCCAAATCAAACTATCTTACACACCTCAGGCAAATTAGTCTTTCTGAAACACTGCATTCTTCAGCTGTGAAGTAGTCTAACTGTTCCAAAAAACAATTTAAAAACATGAAAGAAAAGTGATTAAAATGTGCGTCCATACCCTGTGGCCACAGGATTTCACTATGGCCCATAAATGCACTCCCAAGGAGATCAAAGAGAGAAATAAAGGTGCGATACAGACCAAATGTTTATAAAGATAACTCTCTGAGAGAGCAGGCTCTTTCTGAGAGGTAAAGGAATGGCTCAACTCACTGTGAAACCTGGATGTGACAGAATGATTATGGAACACGAGAAATAAGTTCAAAGAACCCAGGAAAAGGAGAAATACAACAAGAGTAAAAGAAGTAGCCCCAAAAAACAATCTCCACAAGAGCCACAACCACATAAATGAAAAGAACCATCAAAGGAAGACAAAGTCTGAGTAAGCGGAAGGACCACACATGGGCCCAGGGAATGGGTCTCAAAACCTGCCCCACTTCTTGTTCAGCTCACCTGAGCAGACCACACTGGCTGATTTCATTGAACTCCTTGTCTCTGTCACAAGGGAGAGTTCAGGTGGTGGATAAAGGAGTAGAGGATGGGGTCGGGGGGCTGGTTGGCGAAGGCCAGGGTTTAACCAGAAATGACGGATCAAACTTAAGGCATCAATAAAACCTTTGTAAAATCGGCTTTAACCAAGTCACTCTTCTTCAAGCAAGCAAAGGCCCAACTCCCCAGTATGGCAGTTGTGCATTATGAAGTACTGATGGGCCCAAACTATTCTCCAGCTGCATTTATTAATATGTCAAAACATCAGACCAGACCACTCTCTTGATTCTGCTAAACACACCAGGTTCATTCCCAAATCTCAAGTCTCCCATATTCTATTTTCTCCTTTCTCTCTCATTTCCCCTGAGGTCCTGCCCTTTCCTCTCTCCAAATTTTAACTTTTATACCATCTTTCAAGGAAGTTAAGTTACTGTGAACCCCACATCACACTGACCTCTTGGCTTCTCTAAATCTCTCTACCATTTACTTTCTATGGCACTGCTTTGAGCGCTTTATCCTATGATGCCCTGTACTATTACTTAAATGTTGCTAGAGTTAAAACCTGAGTTCGAATACTGACTCAGACATTGCTTGTGTGATTCTGAGCTAGTCACTTCACCTGTGCTTGCCTCAGTTTCATCTGTAAAACGGGGATAATAATAGCACCTCCCACCTCCCAGGGTTGGTGTCAGGCTCAAACAAGATAACATTTGTACCATTTAGATTCCCCCAATACACTTTGTCCTTCTTCACCTCCAATAGGTGCTGCTCTGAAGGCCTGGCTCTACGATGCCTCTGGATTCTTTTTCCCCCAGTTTTTACCTGAGTACTTTCCACTCAGTGCCAAGGCAGACAACCCCACTCATACAAGATGCCTTCTCCCCGACAGGCCCATTCATTTTGTAATGAACAGATGGGTGATGGGTAAAGGGATCTTCTCTCAACTACCTGTAGGGGAGGCCAGAGAAATCTCCAGCTCAAGCTAAGCTTCCTTCCCTCCCAACTCTTCTGCCCACTCCAGTCCCATACTCCATTCTCCTAAGGTTCCCTCCCTCACCTTCTCAGGCTACTACTATCACACGTCATGTCTCAGTTCCAGAAGATGTTTCAAAGTGAAGGGAGCATTCGTGTACACAAACAGCAGCCACAAAACACCCATCAGAAGTATGCCTTTTAAAACCACACATCCCAAATATGTACACATGCACTGTGGCCTGGTGAGGAAAGGCAACCTCCAAGCTTCTCTCTCACCAACAGTTCTAACTACTACAAAGTACAGGTGGAAGGAAGGACCCTCCACTGCCAAGGCAAATGTATGCCAAGACCCACAATGAGCTAGAACACCCCTGCCAAGAGGGACCTTAAAAACTTAACAGAGCGCCTGGGACGGCTTTTCCACAAACTTGCCAAAGAGTAAAACAAAGACAAAATTGATTAAATGAACATACTTTCGATGACTCTGTGAACTGGATCACTAGTATTCATTCCTGATAAAATCTGGAACTATATTCATTTCGCATTATAATGAGCTCAAACCAAAACCATGTTAGTATCGTTGTAATATGGTCTCAAATGATCTGTACAACCGTTCTTCAACACCTGCAAATCGGAGGGGTAAAGTGGAAATGGTTCAAGGATCTGGGAGTCAGGAGCTCTGGTTCAAATCTCATCTGGGCCTCAAATTATAACTTCAAAGAATCTGTGATTCTGTCAGTGGTATTACTTCCACCAAGACACACTTGAATTCTCTTATGCTTTGGTAGTAGATGGGGCCCAGGAGGCACTGAAGTTGAAATGATTTGTTCCCCAATGATTATCAAAATTAAATAAAAATACCAACTCTGCAGTGTCAAGCCCATCCAAATGCAGTTGAACTGGTTCTCAGACAGCAGACATTAAGTCTGTCACCTGGTGTATACTTTTTAATTTGATAAGTCCTCCCAGGGCTTATGTTCTTCAAGTTCAGCCTTCAAGAATCTGGGAACATTCTCTAGGACAGTGGTATTCTAGAAATGGGCCACAAAACCAAACATAAGGACTTTTGTGGGCCACATACTGAATTCATTTTAAAATGTAAATATTTCCCAATTACATTTTAATCTGGTGAGGCTGCCCTGGGGAATACTGTGGACCACTGGTCATGTGTCTGACCCCTATGCAATAGGCCCCAAAGAGGCATGAGAAAAAGGCACTAGTGGAAGAATAAGAAAATAAACCTGGAATTCTTGTAATTGCCTCTTCCTGATTTCTAGCCTTTAACTTTACCACCTATAAAGAATGAGATCTCCCTAACCGATGTCACTGGATTGTTCATTTTTTTAAATGAATAAAAATTGCTTTCGGTGCACAATGGGTTCTAGTAAATCAGCTACAAGTTCACAATGGAAAACTCTGGCAGAGTTGAGTTGTAAAAGCATCTAAAACTGGTTAGCTTAAAAGAACCTAGAGAAGCAGAAAAAGTCCTGGTCCAAATGTCAGCTCTGAGACCAACCACCTTTGTGTGGCCAGGGGCAAGGCCCTTTGCTTCCCTACTTCCCCTAGGTGTCTTTTTTCTTCTGAGGCACTCAAGGTTAAGTGATTTGCCCAGGATCCCATAGCTAATGTCTGAGGCCACATTTGAACTCCTTACTCCGGGGATGGCACTCTCTCTGTACCTTTCCCCTCGGTTTCAATATCCTTATTTATGAAATAAAATAACTAGATGAGAATTTCTGTTTCTCCTTCCTTTTAGCCCTAAAACCCAAGGGAGCCCTAGAGTCCCAGAGACGGGGCACCTACCTAACCCTGCTTCCATTCAGCACTGAAATTCAAAACCATGAGAGACAGCAACCACCTGAGACTCTGGAGCAGCTGTGGGTGCTCCAGCACCTCCACCATGTGAATCTCAGTGGCACTTCATACTAAAGCCACCATGGAATTTCCTTTCTCTTGCTTGAGAATTCAATTAGTCCTATTTATGACCAAAATAAAATGTTTCATATGATCTAAAATAACTCCTGGCATTACCGCCCCACCCCCCCCAACTTGACCATATCTCATTAAAGCAGTTTATTCCCCACCTTTCCTTCCCTTGTACACCTGTTGATGCATGCACAACCCTGACACCAGGCAGCAGACTGAGCCCTCCCCTGCCAATGACACCACCTCCAGTGATAAAGCCATACAGATGTTTCAGTCGGTAATTAGTTAAGCATCATGCTCTGACAGTAAGGCCCAAATCAAAGGCTGAGTTCTTAAGTCACTTGCCTTCACCCTGCTCCACAGCTGCAGAATGCATCTTCGATTTCAGTCAGTCATCTCAAAAATGTCTAGCACTGATCACAAAGGACCAAACGAGAGGTGCCAGTGGATCAACCAATCAATCAACAGGTGCCTGTGCCAGCTCTTATGCTGGGCCCTGGGATGCAAGCACAAACTGATCTCCACTACTAGGAAAACAAGCAGAATCACACGTCCTACTGACAGTGGACCAACAGCACTGTTTTCATGGATGTGGCACAAGGCTTCTTCAGGAAAAAACCCATTTCCCTATCTTTAACTGGGAGTTATGAATGCAGGAGAAGAGGATGTATTCCATCCTGAACCTGCATGTGGTAAGGGCTGGGACAAGGCTGCGTGGCCCAATCCCAGCCCTGCTACCGGAGGCCAAGGCTCTCTCCCTTTCTGGGTCCCAGGGTCCTCATCTGTACAATGAAGTGGCTGGACCACATGACTTCTAAGATCATTTTGAAATATAAATTCTATGATTCCACGAACAAAGTAGGATAAGTGCTGGAGACAAATAAGTTGACAAGGCAATCCAACCTGTGTATTGTCCTGCCAATGTTACAGTCCCACCAGGACTTCAGCTCCAAAACAAAAGCTTTTACTTGCCGGACTCTTATGTCCTGCTGTCCCTTATCTTTACTGTTTCTGCTAAAGTCCAGAGGCTCATGGTCCATAGGTGAAAGTTCTTCTGTGACTCTAGCAATGGAACCAGGAACAATCGTCAATTAAAGCCAGACACCAGAGGCTTTTTGTTTTGTTTTTTTCCATTTTAATGACACCTACCCACAAATAGCTTACATTACTGGGACAACAATCTATACATGTCTAAGTATGTACAAACAAGGTAAATACAAGGTAATTCTGGGAGGGGAACTAGCAAAGTCCTCCAGAAGATGAGGTGGCCATTGAAATGAACTCTAGGGGAATCGTGGGATTCCAGGAGGTGGCAACAGCCAGTTCCAAAGCCGACAAGACGGAATGCTCCATTGGAATACCAGCAGGTAGGTCAGCCTGGCCCATTCATTAAGAGGAGAAATATGTAATAAGCCTGGCAAGGTGGGCTGGGACAAGCTATAAAGGGTTTTCAATGGCAAATAGGAGTTTATATTGGATCCTAGAAGGACTAGAGAGCTACAGGAGTTTATTGAAGAGGTGAGAAACATGGTCGGAATTTCACCTGAGGAAAATCTCTTGGGCTTCTTTGGAGCTAACATCCTGTGTGAGGAATGTATCAGGGTGTGGGGAAACTGGAGGCAGAGAGACCAAGGAGGAGGCTCCTGCAACAGTGCAATTAGGAGGTAATGAGGGCCTAATCAGGTTGACAGCAGAACAGGGGCAAGCAAGGCTGGGATTCAAAAGATATCGTTGGAAGTAGAATCGACAAGATTAGCAACTGATGGGATTTAGGGGGTGAGGGAGAACGAAGAGTCCAGGCTATAAAACCGAGCAACTGAAAGGATGGTGGTGCCTTCAACACAAGTTCAGAAGAGAAAAAACAAGATGTTTCATCGATGACGCAGTTTGAGACACTTACAGAACATTATGTTTGGCTCAAGGAAAACCTAGTTGGCACAAGAAAGAGACGAAAACCTAGTTGGCACAAGAAAGAGACGATGAGTATGAAGAATTAAGAGAAACATGGGAAGATTTACGTGAACAGGTCTAGAATGAAATAAGCAGAATCACAAGAACAATGCACAACAACGTAGATGAAGCGAAGAAAGTCAAACTCCAAGTAAAACTGAAAAATGAATAATAATCCCAGAAAACAAATAATGAAACATAACCTAGTCCTCAGGAACTACACTTAGGCAGAATTCCTTTTACATACATGTGGGATGTGACCATTGAATTGATGTTTTTGCTTAACCATTTCTTCGATAAAGTTCAATCTAGAAGGAAAAGATAATTTCAAAAATGACCATGACTGAAAATCAAAAGGTGCCAACAATTTTTTTAAACTTAATTGACACAATTTTGACCATAGCTTCAAAATCTGTGCTCAGTAACCTGCCACCTCTGTGACCTGAGAAAACCAGGAATAGCTAGTGAGGCCAGACATACAGCAGACACTTAATGAGTGCTTATTTATTCATTCATCTGAGCAGGAGTTGTGAGACTACAGCACTCACAGCAAGCACTGGTAGTACCCTAGCCCTCTCTACCTCAGGACCTTGTGACTGTTCTCTCCTCTTTCTTCTCTGCCCCCTCCTCTCTCCTCTCCCCTTCTCTGACACCTTCCCTCTCTCCTTTCCCCTTCTCTGCCTGCTCCTCTCTCCTTCTCTGTCCCTCCACTCTCTCATCTCCCCTTCTCTGCCCCCCTACTCTGTTCTCTCTGGCTCCCTCTTCCTATGGCCCATGTGTGCCTCCTAACAATTCAAGAACCACCTGTAGGCAGGGCATGACCCAGGGCACAAAAATGAAGCCTCGGCTCATGTCTAAGCTGAGCTCTGTAAGGTTTGCAAAGGACTTTCCTTCCAACAACCAGAAGGTAGTGCAAATAATCAGTCCATTTGCAAGATGAAGCTTAGAGAGCTGCAGGGAAGGCCCAGGGGCTCATGGCCAGAAAGAATAGCTATAACAATCCACAATGATCAATTCAAAGTAGTTTACAAATCACTTTCAATGTCTGAGCCAGGACCTCGGCCCAGGCCTTCGGACTCCTGTCTCAAGTTGCTTTGATAACCCCAACCCAGCTGGCTTATACAGGCCCTACCCTCAAAGAGCTTACAGTCTGGTAGAGAGATAGGACATGCACACAAGCACCTCCAAGTTATCATTCCCTAAATACACAGGAGAGGGTAAGAAATCTGCAGAGTTGAGATCCCTCCTAATTAGGAGGCTATGGGGAGGCCTGAGGCCTTCTCTCAAAGAGCATTCAAGGTGAATGAGGTGTCCCTGTGGGTACAGCCACACAATGGACATATTGCTTGAACACTTGGCAGAGCAGCTTGGATGATTTCACTGAATCAAACTGTAGCAAATTCAGTGTAGGAAATTATAAGCACCTCGGTTATCCGTGGATGTGAAAAGAATGAGGCAATTTCAATGGAATCCAAAGAATCATTTCCCAAGAGACAAGGAAATTTAAAAAAAAAAAAAAACAGTCCATCCCTACAGACAGCTTCCTTGCTGATACAGAGACCCTACCCATCAACAGTCAAAAGTATCCCCACCCCACCCCCACTCTCATTCCCAGAAGACTCGGTGTACAAACTCAGCCGTCCAAATTACTGTCACAACATCCAGAACATAGAAGAGCATAAGGAGAAGAAAAAACATGGCCTTCAATGCTGAAAGTGAATGTGAAAATAAAACAGTGAGATGATGGAAAGAAAAATACAACCTGGCTCAATGATATGGTTTAAGATTTTATTTGTAGGAAAAAGATAAAGGCTACAGATCACTGACCAGCCCTCTTACCTGGGTCTTTGCACATTTTATTACCACTCCTCTACTCAAAAATCTTCAGTGGCTCCCTCCAGTCTAGTGAGCAAAGTCATTTCCAGCCTCATCTCATATGACCTCTTACCTCCTCTCTACACTGCAGACACACCCTGAATTTTCTCTACCTTAACTCCCTCACTTGGGATGTCTTTGCTCACCCTCTTTGATCTGTTGGATCCCTCCACCTAAAGACCAACTCAAATGCCAATAACCTGTAGGACACATGCTCTGATCTCCCAAACCCCTGGAATCAGGAATCAAAAAGGACCCGGCGTGGCTGTGCATGAAAGTCATTTGTGGAGATGTCATATCCCCCTCCTACACCATAATCTCACTAAGGGCATCTCAACTTTCTTCTGTTCCCCTTAACTCCAAGCTTGAAAAACCGTGGCCACTTCATAACTGAAGGTTGAAGCAAAAGAATGTGCCACCCTCCAAATTCAATCAAGTTGGTCCAGAAAAACCAGTGACAGAAAGCACTCAAAGGGACTTCTAAATTAAAAGATGCTCAGAACAACCATTCGCAATGGCCAGAAGCATGGTTTTGCTTAAGAAAGAAGCTTTTTTGGCATATGAGCACAACCTAAATGGTTTCAAGTTACCCTGAAAGTGAGAAGCTTCAAGCTGGTTCCTCTGAGTCAATAACAGCCTCATGTTTCTTAGCATTTCAGCTAGAAGTGACACAGATACATCTCAAGATAAATATTTTAAAGTACTAAATTTCAGCAACCCATTAATTAAACCCATGATGTGAACTCAAGTGGCTGGGCCAGGGACATACTGTGGTAGTTCCCATTTTACGGCTTTGAAAACTAAGGCTCTTCTAGATTAAGTGGTCACATAATAACAGAGCAGAACTCAGGCGTCTGCCCTCCAAAAGCTGATCCCCACTTTCAATGCCAAACACACACACACACACACACACACACACACTCTGCTGCCTCTCAGCAATAATATATTCCTTTCCTGTCCTTAACATTTTTCCATTTCGAATATCAGGAGTAAAAGAATTTTGCAGTTTGCCTTCAACCTGCATTATTCATAACAATCAACTCCCACAGTCAAAGAATTTTACTCAGAGTAGTTTCTTTAATTGGCACCAGCCAAATAAGTTATTCGTTTTTCTACTATTATTATGTTTTTGAAAACCTGTTGATTTCAAATTCTTCACTTACATTTACCATTTTTCCTTAGATGAATATAATGTCCAGGGCTCATTTTTGTGCCACTGCTGCAAATTTACAGATGCCACGCTAAGCTAGTAGTTCAACTCAAAAACACCAGCACCAGTCTTTCTAAGGCAGTCCCCTGATAAGAGTACAATCCAATCTTGCACATCTGACTCTGAGCTTCTGTATCAATTTATCACACACTGACCACTTGCACCAAACACAAATACTGAACTCCAGGGAAGAGGGTAGAAGAGCCAAAACCTTGCAACAGACCACTAAGGATGGATCAGACTGCCTGAGTGCTGCTGTTATTGGCTATGATAAACAGGCGCAATCCAAAAGTATAAAAATAACATTTTCAAAACCATCTAAACTTAATTGCTTCTTAGTGTTGTCACATTTTTGTAAATTTTAACCAACTCCCCATTACTAAGATACCATTCTACTGATCCCATGAGTAAATGCCAACAGAATCTATACTGCAGGCTTCATTTTACTCTGTATGCTCCCAGATTTTAGCAGCTGAAGTAGCTAGCTATTTAAATAGGAGAGGACATGGAAGGTTGGGAAAATAGGTGAAGAAGAAAATTATTTTTAGCTTTAATGGTGAAAGGTAAAGGCAAAACCAAGTCCACCCTATATGAATATGTCCAAGTTTTTAATTTGTCTACCTGAAAAATCCACCTTAAATTCATCCTCTTTACTATATACCCTCTCTTTATTCACAAGATGGTAAAAAATTGCAGTGTCAGTCTCAACCAATCCTAACACTTTCCAAGCCCCTCCTCCTGGGGTCCACTGAGAAAAAACATAATGGACACAGCGATTCCCAGTCCTTTGTGTGTAGCCCAATATAAAGCCACAAAGCTCACCAAGCCGTGTCACATATAGGACCACAATCTTTACAGGTTAACTTTTCCAGCCAAGAACAGGTTACTCATCAGCCAGTTTCCTCTTTATGCTAAAATGCTAAAGTAACTCAAAAGATACTGGAAGTGAGCCGCTGAAATGACAAGCGACTGATTAATTAATAAAGGAACCTTCCATCCCAGCAAATTGCCCCATTAGGTCGGGAAGCAACTAAAAGATATCAAGGAATGTTTTCTAACAAATGTGAAGTGTAAAGAGACTGCTGGACCAAAGCTGAGCTCCGATTTGCTGAAGCCATGGCAGCCAGCTTTCCCACTGCAAAGCACTAGGGAGAGCTACCAAAAGGAGGCAAGTTTCACACGAGCAACACATGGTTCAAGTATATGCCTCACTTAGAATTAATCTCATCAATGAGAACCCTTTCATTGAAGAGAATCATAGCAGACAATACCATTGCGAAAGCTGTATACCTATCACAGGGCAATGCAAGTAAGCCAATGTGTTTATATCAAAGTGTTATAAATAACAACGTTTAAAAAAGAAGAATGAAAATGGCACTTGAAAGAAAACTAACCAAAACAACGGACGACAATGATTCAACAGGAGAGGGAGGCTTGCTTTCCCCTGTGTGGGGTTCGAGCATTACATACGTGAATCAAACCAGAGTGCTGGGAAACACTGTCAGCATCTCAGTACCTTACAGAGGTTGCAAGTTCCCCCAAACGCCCTCCTTTCCCTCTCTAAGACATTCTGCCATCCATATGGATCATGATACGAAACAAAAAAATCAACCCATCTGATGGCCAATGACGATAGATCAATTTATGCTTATACAGGTGAATTGGTACATGATGAAATATTATTCTCAGGCTGGTAATAATTAGAAAATCCCCATTGGTTTGCTGGAATTTATATTTCACTTATTAGATTGATACTTTGCCACCCACCCCCAAATCAAATTAGCCTGAAAATTCACGACCAAGCCACATTTCCCAGCCCTGAAAATGAAAAGAATGCACAGACAACGCAGATGTACAGCAAGCATTCCATTTCCATGCGGATCCTTGAATTACCTCTAGACCTCAGGCCTACCAGAAGCAAATTAAAGACTTTTTAACCACTCAACACACCACCACCCTTTCTAGCAGTGGGAATTGGGGGGGATGAGGAGAGGAAAGGAAGAGTCATTTGGGTTTCCTCTTCCGCTAAAGGCCAGAGAGTGGGAAGTGTCCAGTCTAACATTTCTTTCTCATATCCAGTTCTATAACCACCACATGACAACTCCCCAATTCACTAAAAAAAAAAAAAATCAGTTGGGGAGGGCTGGGGGGAAGGCCTTCGGATTTTCGTTTCACATTTCTTTTAGACCCACTTACCTCTAGCAGCGAGATGGTAAGTTTCAGTGCAGTACCAACAGGACATTGACAAACCAAAGTTTATTGTCTATTAATTAGGGACCCGGCCCGTTAGGTGAAAGCCCCGCAGATGCCCTCGGGACTGGATGGAGAGGAAGAAGGGCTGTCTCCGGCCCCCACCCACCAACCCATCTCCTCTCCGGCCCAGCCATCAAATCCCTCCCGCGGCAGGAGGAGCGAGGAGGGGTGATCCTCCCACTCTAGAGGGAAAGCCTCCTTCTTCTTCCCCGCGGGCTCGGTCCAATGCAGCGGCCCCACGGTGCCTGCCGGGGAAGGGATGGGAGCGGGGCAGGAAGGTCCCCCCGGCGGCTGCTGCGGGCGGGGACCGGATCCCCGCAGTGAGGGGGGGGGGCACCGTACACACAAACACACACGCAGACACACGCACGCCCCCCGCTCCCCAGCCTGGCCCCGGGGGCTCGCCCCCTCCTTTCCCGGGCCGGCCTCGGCGGCCGGTAGGGCCCGAGCCCCGGACCCCACGGGCGGGCGGGCAGGTGAAAAGGATACTGTTGGGGCGCCTGGCTCTGGAGGGCCCGGAGGTTCGGGTGGGGGGCCGCCGCCGCCGCCGCTGCTGCTGCCGCCGCTGCCGCTGCCGCCGCCGCCGGGTGAGGGGGAGGCGGGACCGCAGCCGCCGCCGCCGCTGCCGCCACGGCCGCCGCCGCCGCCGCTGCTGCCGCCGCTCCGGGGGTGCCGGGGCCGGGTCCTCCGGGTCCTGCGGGGCCGCCGGGGCCGGGTGCTCCCGCTCCCCCTGCTCCTGCCGCTGCTCCTCCCGCCGCCGCCGCCGCCGCCGCCGCCGAGCCTGATTTCAGAGCCGGTTTCTGCGGTAAACTCATGGCAAAGCGCAGCCACCAACCCCCCCAGAGGCGGAGCGGGAGCCGGAGCGGGAGCCGGGGCCGGGGCCGGAGCGGGCGCTCCGGAGAGCGGGGGCCGGGGGCGGCGGGGGAGAAGGAGGAGGAGGAGGAGAAGGAGGAGAGGGGACAGGGGGCCCGGGGGGGCGCCGGGGCCGAGAGCAGGAGCAGGAGGAGCAGGGGGGAGGAGAAGGAGGAGGAGGAGGGGGCCGGGGCTGGCCCCACACGCCCGCCGCCGCCGGCAGCAGCAGCAGCCGCCCCGCGGGCCAGCACCACCGGCTGCCGGTCTCCGTGACAACGCGACCCCGGGGGAGGGGGGGCCGGACCCGGCGGGGGCAGGAGGCGGAGAGACCGGACCTTTCAAGGCAATATCCTCATGGGCCGGCGGCGGGGGGTCTCTCTCCCCCTCCCCGGGGGAAGCGGCGCCCTTCGGGGCAGCGGGACTCGGGCGATGCCGGCGGATTTTCTTCACTCAACGAGCTGAGCATCCAACATGGCGCTGCGGCCGCCTCCAGCAGTCCGGCAGGACGGCTGCTCGGCAAACTTCGGGCCTTTTCGGAGGAGCTCGGGGAGGCGGGGAGGAAGGAGGGGGCGGGGGGCTGGGGAGGTGCTTCGGCTCTTTCCGGAACGGGCGACGAGTCGGGAGGCTTCGGCCGCCTCTCGGAAACGCTCTGGGGCAGGCTCGTGGCCTCCCTCGGGAAAGCTCGGGAACGGGGGCGGGGTAGGGGTGGGGCGGGGTGGCGGCTTTTCTGGGACCGCGGGGGCGGAGGGAGACCCGGGAGGCCCAGGCTGCGGGGAGCAGCGGGGCGGCGCCGGGTTAAAGCCCAGCCCGGGAGAACAATAAACTGCCCTTCTCGGCGGGACCGCCCAGGGGCGGGGACAGTCCCGCAGAAGCCGGCCTCGAGGGCTGCAAGGGGGCTTGCCCGGGGTCCTCGAGAACACGTTTAACACGAGCCGCTATTTACCGGGTGCTTTACCTTCGGGCATCTGGTCCGTCCGCGCCACCGCCCTGTAGACGGTCATCGCCACTGGACACGTGGGGACAGAGTTCATTGACTTGCAGAGGTCACCAAGTCAAGGAACCGGCACCGTCATGCTGACATGAACTGAGCAGGAAGCCTTCCGCAATCTAGAGCCTTCCCTCTGCTAATTATCTCCTATTAATCCTGTGCATAATAGCCCGGCTGAACATCTGTGTTTGCACGTAGTCTCCTCCGTTAGATTGGCAGCTCCCGGAGGGCAGGGACCGTCTTTTCACTTTCCCTATATCCCCAGCGCTTACCCAAGTGCCTGGCACATAGCAGGCTCTTAATAAATGCTTACTGACTCACCGACAGGCACACCATTCAGTAAACCCCAGAATCAAATCACTGTAACATCTTTTGTTACCTTTCCTGTCCTCTTAACGCCTAATTCGCCCACACGCACTCCGAGATCCAGTGACACCGGCCTCTTTGCTGTTCCTCATTACTAGACATTCCATCCCTCAACTCTGGGCATTTTCACTGGTTCTCCCCCACCCCCTCCTCATCTCTGCCTGGCTGCCTTCAAGTATCAGCTAAAATCCCACCTTGCCTGATCCCCTTTAATGCCAGGGCCTTCCATCTGTTGATCATCTCCAGTTTATCCTGTATATATCTCGTGTATCACGATGCCTGGCAAATGCTTGCTCACACTTTGACTTGAGGTGGTAACTTTCTTCGTAAGATTATATATTTGGAGTTGAAAAGCATCTTAAAGGTTATCCTAGTCCAATCTCTAAATTTTGCAAATGTGGGAGCTGAGGCCAGAAGGCTGAACAGGTAGCAAGTGGCAGGTCAAGAATTTCTCAAGCCCTCTCCTTCCAGATCCAGCAGCATTTCCTACTGAACCAAGATGACTTCTGTCCTGTAGGGGAGAAATGACCCACCTTATTTGAAGGTATATGAGGAAAGTCAGTGAGATGTAAGTGAAGAGAGAAAAAACAGAGAACAGAACTGGAAGGAGAAGACAGGTTAGAATTCTGGGTCTGCCACTTGGTTTTAGGACAATCACTTTTCCAAGCTTTGCCTTGTCTAACTTGGAAAACTGGGAATAAACAGGCAGCATGAAATAATGGAAGGAACCCTAGACTTATAAAGTCTGGAGCCCTGAGTCAAATCCTGTTTCTGCTCCTTAGTTGCCCTGAGACTTGGGACACTTTCCAACTTACCTGCTCTAAGATTCAAACATACAAAGCACTTTCCTCACTACAGCCCTGGTAGTGGGTGGGGCAAGAATTATACCCCTTTTTCAGATGGGAAAATTGAGGCCGTCTGGAGTAAAGGGACCTGTCCAAGGTCACACAGCATGTGAGGAGGATTCTGATGCCAGCCTGTTGACTCCAAGTCCAGCATTCTATTAGAGCATTTCCTTTTTTCCTGTTTTCCCCACCTCTTCACTCTCCACTCAGCTTGAATAATGGGTTCCAGGTTATGGCATTGTGTTATAGCATCATAGATCTAGAAATGGAAGGGAAGTCAGAGAGCGGCCGTCTTGTCCAATGCTGTAGTCTAAAGATGAAGGCACCAATACTCAGGTTAGCTGACTTGCCCAATGTCACAAAAGTAATAAACATCACAATCAGGATTTAAACTCAGTTCTTCTGTCTTCACAACCGGTGCTCTTTCCACTATCGGTTACTCAATAAACATTTATTAAGCTCCTACTACTAGTCAGACGCTGCACAAAGCTCTAGGGACACAAAGAAACGCAAAAGACAAGACAGTCCCTACCCTCAAGGAGCTCCAGTCTAATGGGAAAGGCAACTTGCCAACCGCTATGTGCAAACAAGTTATTTACAGGCCAAATTGAAGAACAGTATGTTTCCCCTTACTTTAGGACAACAACACCCTAAACCTTGTTGAGTCAGCTTCATATTTCCACCTTCATTCAGATTGCACAGCTACTCTCTGGTATCTTCACACTCCCCCCTGGGGACCTGGTAGCATGAGGAGAAAGAATATTGGGGCAGGCAGAAAGAAATTTAAAGTCTTTGGTCCCAGTTCCAGCTTGGATGCTTGCTAGTCATGTTTTCTTGGGCAAGTTGCTTACCATTCTAGGCCCCAGCTTTCTCCTGTGAGAAGGCTGGATTAGATGATTGAAGGGCTCGTCAGACTCAAATACTCATAGATCTGGCACCTTGTCAATGGGAATGTTCTCTCCAGGGATAGAAACCTCAGGCCATCCTGGGCAATTCTTGCCCGTATCCTCCCATAAATTCACCATGGAGGATCAGTAAACTCAGTATGCTAAGGGCCTTCCTCAGTTTCTCTTGACCTCCAGAGGAAGGGGAGAGAGGTGCTTAAGGGAGCATCCAGCTAGCTCCCTGTTGCCCCTTGCCCTTGTCATATAACGTGCTCTTCATTTTCAGGCCTTCATTTCCTGATGACGTCTATATTTCTCTTCCTACATCACCCCATCGCTTTCTGCTACTATCTCCTTTCTTCTCCCCTGTCTCACATGAAGAGGCAGCTCTTCTCCTGGCCAAGACCAAACCCTCTACCTGCACAGGTGATTCCATTTCAGTCTATCCTTTCCACTAGATTGCCCATTCTGTCTTCCATCTTTCCTTGTCTATTCACTTTCTTCCTACTGCCTACAAACATTCTCATGTCTCTCATCGTTAAAACAAAAGGTCAATTGATTCATCCATAGCTCTCCTCCCCTACATGGTAAAACTTCTTGAGAAGGCCATCTACAGTAGGTACTTCTATTACCTGTGCTCTCACTCTCTTTTTAACCATCAGTCTGGCTTCTGACTTCATCATTCAACCAAAACTGTTCTCTCCAAAATTACTCATAATTTCTTAATTGCCAAGTCTAATAGCTTTTTCTCAGTGCTCATCCTTCTTGACTTCTCTGTAGCCTTTGACACTGTCAATCACCCTCTTTTCCTGGGTGTTCTCTCTAGATGTGACACTCTCATGACACTACTCTCTCTTGGTTCTCCTCCTGCCTATCTGACTGTTCCTCAATCTCCTTTGCCAGATCTTCATCCAGGTCATGACCATTAAATATAGGTGTCCTTCGAGGCTCTGTCCTTTGCCCAGTTGTCTTCTCCTTCTGCACTATTTCACTTGACGATCTCATCCTTCAATGATCATCTGTATGCTGATGATTCTCAAATTTATTTATCCATGCCTAACCTCTCTGCTGATCTCCAGCTGCTTATTGGTTATTTCAAACTGTATGTCCTACAGACATCTTGAACTGCACATGTCCAAAACTGAACTCATCATTTCCCCTCCCCCCAAACTCTTCCCTCTTCCTAACTTCCTTCTTACTGTTAAGGGTGTCACCATCCTTCCAGTCACTCAGGCTTGCAACCCCTGTGGTATCCTCAATATTCCTCACTCTTACCCTCCAGATCCAATCTGTTGCCAAAACCTATTGAATTGGCCTTTGTAACCTCTCTCTCTAACCCTTATCTCCTTCTCTCCTCTTGATACTCCCACCTACTTGGTATAGACTCTCATCATCTCACACCTCCCTGGATTATTGCAGCAGCCTGCTGCTTGCTTTCCCTCCAGTCTTTCCCCATTCCAGTCCATCCTTTCAGCTGGCAAGAATGATCTTTCTAAATTTCAGATCTAATCACATCACCCTCCTATTAATAAATTCCAGTGGCTCCCCACCACCACCAGGATCAAATAAATAGAAAATCCTCTGTTTGACCCTTCATAACCTGGTTCCTTCCTGCCTTTCCAGTCTTCTTACACCTTGCTCACCACTAGATCACACATACTCTGTGATCTAGTGATCTTGACCTCCTTGAGCTTCCTCATACAAGACACTCCATCTCTCAATTCTTGGTATTTCCTCTAGTTGCACCCCATGTCTGGAATGCTCTCCCTCCTCATCTCTACCTCCCAGCTTCCCTGATTCCCTTCAAGTTCCAGCTAAAATCCCACCTTCTATAGGAAGCCCTTCCTGGTCCCGATTAATTCTAATGCCTTACTCCCGCTGATAATCTCATTATCCTGTATAGAGCCTGGTTGTACATAATTATTAACATGTTGTCTCTCCCATTAGCCTGTGAGCTCCGTGAGAGCAAGGACTGTTTTTTGCCTTTTTTTGTATCCCCAGCACTTAGCACAGTGCCTGGCACATAGTAGGCACTTAATACTTGTTTATTGACTGACTGGCTGACATCCTGAAATCCCTGGCCTTTTTGAAGACTCATTTCAAATGCCACCTTTCACAGGAGGCCTTCCCTCACACCCCACCCCAAGTTCCAGAGCCTCTTCTAAGATTACCCTCCATCTACTCTGGAGCATCTTTTAAAAATTACTTTATTTTTTTTACAAGTTTTTATTATCTCTCTCATTTTCCCTCCCCCCAATTGGACATTTTTTTAACCTGTTAAAAAAAAAACACACATAGTTCATCAAAACAAAATCCCCTGTTGGCCATGTCCAAAAATGCATGTCTCATTGTGGATTTTAAGTTCCTCACCTCTCTGGCAGAAGGTGGGTGGCATGGTTTATCTTTAGCCCTCTGGTCTCGTGCTTTACGGTTGCATTAATCAGAGTTCTAAAGCCCTTCAAAGTTGTTTTTCTTCATAAAGCTGTCATTTTGTAAATTCTCGTTCCGCTCCCTTCCCTCTGCATTAGATCATAGAGGTCTTCCCCATTTCCTCTCAAACGGTCCATTTTTAAATTTCTTATGGCACAATAATATTCTGTTACCTTCATATTCAAATTTGTTCAGCCATTCTCCAATAGATGGTCACCCCCTCAGTTTCCAATTTGGAGCTAGAAGTCTTTCCATATATAAAAGGGCCCTTTTCCCCTCCCTTCTCTGAGCTCTTTGGAGTATAAGCCAACTAGTGATACTGTCTTGAATGTGCCTATTTATTTACATACTGTTTCTCTCCTTAGCAAGTAAGCTTCCTGAAGGCAAGGACTGTTTTTGCCTTTCTTTGTATCCCCAGTGCCGTTTAATAAATTGACACATCCTTTACTCCTTTTAAGAAACATTTGCCCCTAAAATCCTATAATCCTTTCCCCCATCAAAATGCACTTTCATGAAAAAAAAACCAGAAAATCATTCATACTAAAACATAAATGATTAACAAAGTTACCCCTAACCCCAGTATATTCAGGGACAGGATCAAAGTCTTCAACTAAAGAATGAAGAGGTGGAAGTTGAGAGTCTCTGGAACAAGTACTTGACAAACTACTTTTGTGAAATGAAGTAGGTCATTTTCACTCTCCGGGTTTCAGTTTCCCAATCTGTAAAATGGGGAATGTATAAGACTACATAGTCTGTAAATTCCCTTGTGGGATGTGATTTCAGAGAAACATGAGAAGACTTGCATGAACTGATACAGAGCAAAGTAAGCAGAACCAAGAGAACCATTTATACAATAACAACATTGTAAGAAACAGTTTTGAAAGACTTGAGTACTCTGATTAACCCAATGACCAACCAGGATTCTAGAGGACAAAAGATGAAACATGCTACCCACCTCTTGATGGGTGATGAACTCAGAGGGCAGATTGAGAAATTTTTTGGACATGGCCAAAGCAAGAATTTATAAAGTGTTTTGCCAACCTTAAATCCTTGTTCAGTTGTGGTTTTTACTTAACTCTATATTTGAGATAAGGATTTTGTTTTTCTTTTTTCCTCTGGGGGAGGTGGGGAGGTAGGAGGGAAAGTATAAACATTTTTATTAATTGAAAAAAATTTTAAATTAAAAAATTAATCCCCTTATGGTCTTCTGATCTTATGAGTCCTATGTAGTCCTAATGGTGGAATTAGTGGGGTCAGCCAACACATCAGCTATGTATCAATTAATCAGTAAACATTTATTAAGCACACCTCTGTGCTAAGTGCTGTTTGTGCCTTTCTTTGCATCCCTAGTACTTAGCACAGTGCCTGGCACATAATAAGTGCTGGATGAATGTTTACTGACTGGCACTGGGAAGTGGATGGGGATGCAGAGAGAGCAGACAATATCAGTTGTCCAGTCTGCTCATGTAAGGGTGGCCTTGCTTGCTATACTCCCACATCTCACCCAGGATTACATGGCACATATTTTTTTCAGTTCGGTAATAGGAGCCAAGGTTGCCATTTCTATGACACTTCACGGGTTACAAAGTACCTTTCTTCCTTCACGTTGCTCCCTGAGTAGCATTCCTCACGTAGATGAGGAAATTGAGACCCAGAGGAGATAAAGTGCCATATCTGAGGTCACACAAGTGGGTGGCAAAGCCAGGACTAGATCCTAAGTCTTCTGTCTCCAACATCTAGCCAATGATTGTTACACAGCCCAACTCTGCCTCCCTTTGGTTCCCTGTGACCAAAGCCTCATGACTGGCCATCGGTGGTTCACTGCCTTATCTCTAGGGGCCACTCCTGCTTCTTGACCACAAACTGTAGGAAAGGAAACAAAAAAACATATAGATGAGAGTGTGGGAAACTAGAGAAGTCAGACTCACTGGGCATGGCTCCATTACAGGATGGATAGGACACAACCCAGCCAAGTCCTTCATTTGGGCCGCCTTCATGGTTATTATGGATGGGTATGTGGCTGATTCAGCTGGAGTGATGCATAGGGATTCAGTCTGAGAGTGATGAAATGTTACCACTGGAAGACACCTTAGGGATGATCTAATCCAGCCGCTTCATTTTACACATAACGAAATGGAAAACAATGTGGAAAGAGCTTCGGATGTGGATTTGAATCCACTTAGAAACTGGGTGAGAGGCAGCATAGTACCATGGCTAGAGCTCTGGGCCTGGAGTCAGGAAGACAGTTCAAATCCCTCCTCAGATAGTTACTAGCTGTGTGACCCTGGACAAGACACTTAACCTCTATCTGCATCAATTTCTCACCCCTATAATGAGGGGGTTGAGCTCAATGACCTCTAAGGTCCCTTCTAATTCTGAATGGAGACTCTCTCCTACGATATTCGGCAAATCATCTAACTCATCTAAACCTCCTTTCTCATCTATAAAATAGGGGAGGGGATCAGGAGGCCATAAGATTCCATCTTATTTTAAAGTCCTGTGCTTTTAAGTATTTGAATAGCTGGCAAGGGGAAGAGGATTATTCTTCTTAGCCCCAAGGTCATGAATCAGGAGCAATGGGCAGAAATGACAGGGAAGCTAATATCAGCTCTACGTGAAGAAAAATTCTGTAACAATTAGAGTTATCTAAAACTGGATGGGGAGTGAGTTCCCTATCATTGGGGGTTTACAAGCAGAGAATGAATCATAATTTCCAGGAAGATTTAGAGGTGATTCCTGTTCAGTTACTGGCTGAACTCTTCCTTGTATCAGCTTTTCAGGTACTTACAAGAAATCATTTCCCCCCCTCCACACCTCAAATTGTCTTCAGCCTATCCTCTTATGGCATGAACTCAGGACCTAACCATAACCATCCTAAGCTCTTTGTTGACTAGCTTTTGAATGTCCTTCCTAATATATGAGTCCTAGAACTGGACCCTATGCTTCAGGGGTAGTCCAGTCAGGTCAGAATACAATGGGACCACCACTTCCCTGGTTATAGACACTGGACCTCTCTTAGGCAGATTAAGAACTAACTAGCTGTTTTGTTTGTTTGGTTTTTGCTACAGTATTATACAATTAGCTCAACTAACAAGCTTGCAGTGTACCAAATTTCTTGGGTAAACTTCTGTTTCATCTTGTCTCAGTTGATTTTTTGAACCCAATGTAAGAATTTACGTTTATCCTGATTACATTTTATTTTATTCGATTTGGTGCAACAGGCTAACATCTGCCAAGATCTTTACTGGGTCCTGACAATGTCATCCAACATGTTAACTATTCCTCCAAGTGTGTGCTGTTTGATAATTTCAGAAGCATGCCATCCAGTCCTTTCTCTAAATTATCAATAAAAAAATGTTAAAGAGCATAGGGACAAGCACAGATAAAGCCCTGGACCTGGAGTCGGGAAGACCCAAATTTGAATCTAGCCTCAGATCCTGGGCAAGCTACTTAACCTCCGACTACCTCATTGTCTCCATCTGCAAAGTGGAACTAGTAATAGCCTCTCCCTCCCAGGGTTGTGGTGGGGATAAAGTGAGATAACATTTGTAAAGTGTTTTTCAAACCTTAAAGTGCCATCAGAATACCACCATCATTATCTTGACCTTATCATTCGATACCTTCTTGTGAATTGACTTTGTGACTTCTCTTTGAGTTAAGACGTTCGATCAATTTAACTGTCATATTGTTGTGGGGGTCTTGTTAAACAAACCTCTATTTTTCCCACAAGAATAATGGGAGACTTTGTCAAATGTTTTGCTAAAATCTCAGTAAAACATATCCACACCATTTTCTTCCTTCTCACTGCATAGGTGAGCATATTGAGGCACAGAGCAGGTAAATGACTTACTCAGGGTCACACTGCTCGTAAATGTCTATACCAGCTATTATGCTATATCCTAGGGAAACGGACCAAAATGAAACTTCCTATCCTCAAGTGCTTACACTCCATATAATGTTCTTAAGCTTTGGGACTTGTGACATGTCTTCCATAAAACACCACAGATAAGATGGGGAATTGAAAAAAAAAAAGCGTTGGACTTCAAATCAGAAGGCAGGGCATCTAGCCCCAGCTCTGAATACTCCCTAGGCGTGTTGAATTGTTGTTCAGTCACTTTCAGTCTGTCTGACTCTGTGACCCCATTTGGGGTTTTCTTGGCAAAGATGCTGGAGTGATTTGCCATTTTCTTCTCCAGTTCATTTTACAGATGAGGAAACTAAGGCAAGCACAGTGAAGTGACTTGCCCAGGGTCACACAGCTAGTATCTGATTTGAACCCAGGTGTCCCTGACTCCAGGCCTGGCACACTATCCACTGTGCCACCTAGCAGCCCAGCTGTGTCAAGACAAGTCAACAATCATTTATTCAGTGCCTACTATGTGCAAAGCAGGCACTGTGCTGATGGCTGGGAATACAAATAAAAGCAAAAAGAAAGACAGTCCCTGCCCTCAAGGAGCTGACATTCTAACTGGGCGCAGGGGGTGGGGGGAGAACCACACAGAAAAGGAATCTATAAATCAGGGTAGGGGAGGTGAGGGAGGAGAAAGGACCGCAGTGGGTACATGGCGGAGAAGTCTGGAGAGTCAGGAGGGGACCTGGGAGAAGGTTAAAGGAGCCTGCTATGGACAGGTTCTGAGGCTCAGTTTGTTGATCGGTGAATGGGAACTGATCATTCTGATGCCATCATTTTCTCACAGGGGAAATCTCCTTGTAAACTCTGAAGCGCTAGAGATTAATGAGCTGTCCTTCCACCCATCCACCTGCGATGCTGACAACACACCCGGAGAAGCCTGCCTCCATACAGCAGGTTCTCCTGTTGTGACCGTGTTTGACAGTCAGTTCCGCTGGTTAGTTTCACTCACTTAGCTCAGGAACAATAGGGATGAGAGGGAAAGATGATCCAGACTCCTCACAATGGCAGCAAGGAGCTCTCTCTCCACGGGACTTCAGGCTGCACAAAGGTACAGTCCTTGTAGGGGGGATTCCATGAAAAGCTCTTTGACTCACAGGCAGCCCTTATGGCCAGATATACCCCAAATGGTTCCCATGACGACCGCGCTGCCAGTACTCTATATAAATATGCGTGTGTGTGCTCGAGCGCGCATGCATGGGCATCCATCCACCCAGAGATGCTCAGAAATAAACTCTTTGCACATTTTTCCCTTTATAGATACAAAATAACCTAGAAGGATTGATGGTTGGAGGAAAGAACTGAGACAAAATTATACAAGTGTGCTTGCTTCCTTTGCTGAACTTTCAACCAAGCAAACTCTGCCATGCCCCTCATCCTGACACCACCATCAATCACAGGATACCGTAGGATCCTAAGATTTAGAAATGGGAGGAAATTTTGAACATGGAACTTCAGAGCTGAAAAGGACCTTAGATAATGGAATATCAGAGCTGGGAGGGGCCTTCTATTCTATAGGATATAGAATGTCAGAACTAGAAGGGCCCTTAGAATGTGGAGTATCAGACCTGGAAGGAATTTTGGAGCACAGAATGTCAGAACTCGGAGGACCCTTAGAACAGAGAATGTCAGGGCTGTGAGGGAGCTTAGAACACAGAATGTCAGAACTAGGAGGACCCTTAGAACAGAGAATGTCAGGGCTGTGAGGGAGCTTAGAACACAGAATGTCAAGGCTGTGAGGGAGCTTAGAACACAGAATGTCAGAACTCGGAGGACCCTTAGAACAGAGAATGTCAGGGCTGTGAGGGAGCTTAGAACTCGCAATGTCAAGGCTGTGAGGGAGCTTAGAACACAGAATGTCAAGGCTGTGAGGGAGCTTAGAACACAGAATGTCAGAACTCGGAGGACCCTTAGAACAGAGAATGTCAGGGCTGTGAGGGAGCTTAGAACTCGCAATGTCAAGGCTGTGAGGGAGCTTAGAACACAGAATGTCAGAACTAGGAGGACCCTTAGAACACAGAATGTCAGGGCTGTGAGGGAGCTTAGAACTCTCAATGTCAAGGCTGTGAGGGAGCTTAGAACACAGAATGCCAGAACTGGGAGGACACCTTAGAACAGAGAATGTCAGGGCTGGGAGGGAGCTTAGAACACAGAATGTCAGAGCTGGGGGGAGGCTTAGAACACAGAATGTCAGGTCTGTGAGGGCCCTTAGAATAGAGAATGCCAGAACTGAGAGGGGCCTTAGAACACAGAATGTCAGAATTGGGAGGGCCCTTAGAACACAGAGTGTCAGAACTGGGAGGGGCCTTAGAGCTCAGAAGACTCTTAGATATCATCTAGTCCAACACCCTCCTCATTTTATATGAAGAGAAATTGAGGCCCAAAAAAGTCAATCAGTCAAAAAAACATTTGTTAAGTCCCTAATATGTGGCAGGAACTGTGCTAAGCACTAGGGATACCAAAAAAAAGTCAAAAGACAATCTCTGCTTCATAGAGCTCACAGGCTAAGGGGTGAGACAATGCGCAAACAACCATGTACAAAAAAAGTTACATACAGGATAGATTGGAGACTATCAACAGAAGGAAGGCATTAGAATTAAGGGGAATCAGGAAAGGCTTTCTGTAGAAGGTGGGATTTTAGTTGGTCCTTGAAGGAAGCCAGAGAAGCCAGGAGACAGCGATGAGGTAGGAGAACATTCTAGGCATAGAGGACAGGCAAAGAAAATGCCAGGAGTGTCTTTTATGAGGAACAGCAAGGAGGCCAGTGTCACTGGAATGAAAAGTATGTGTGTGGGGGAGCAGCTAGGGGGCACAGTGGATAGAGCGCCAGCCCTGGAGTCAGGAGGACTTGAGTTCAAACCTGGCCTCAGACACTTACCAGCTGAGTGACCCTGGGCAAGTCACCTAACCCTGACTGCCTCCAAAAATGAAAAAAGAAAGAAAGAAAGAAAAGTATGGGGGAGGAAAGATGACAAGGGACGGTCTAAGGTGTAAGAAGACTGGAGAGGTGCCAAACAGAGGATTTTATGTTTAGTCCCGGAGGTAATGATAAAGTGAGCCGTGGGAGTCAATTGAGTAAAGGAATGATGTGGTCAGATCTATGCTTTAGAAAGATCACTTGGACAGCTGAGTGGAGGTTGGCCTGGAGTGGGGAGAGACTCGTGACAGGCAGACGCACCAGCAGGCCACCGCAACAGTCCAGGTGTGACGTGATGAGGGTCTACACCAGGTTGGTGGCAGTATCAGGGGACAGAAGGGAGCGTATACTAGAATGTTACAATGGTAATATTGACAGACCTTGGTGGCAGATTAGATGTGGAAAAGTAAGAGAGAAAGTAAGGGGTCAAGGGTGATACCTAGGATGTGAGCCTGGGTGACTGGGAGGGTGGTGGTACCCTCGACGGTAATAAGGTAATTAAGAAGAGGGAAGGTTTAGATAGAAAGGTGAATTTAGTTTGGGGTACTTTGAGCTTAAGATTTCTGGGTCAAGATGTCTAGTAAGCATCTTATTGGAGATGTGAGGGTGCAGGTCAGCAGAAAGGTTATGTTTGGATAAGCAGATTTGAAAATCCTTGCCATAGAGATGATAATTGAATCCATGGGAGCTCGTGAGGGTGCCAAGTAAAGTAGTATAGAGAGAGGGAGAAGAAAGGACAGAGCCCTATGGGACCTCTATGATTGGAGGGCATGACCTGCACAAGGATCCGGCAAAGGAGACTGAGAAGGAGTGGTGTCCTGAAAACATAGAGAGAAGAGAGAATCAAGGAAAAGGGGGCGATTGGCAAGGTTGAAGGTTGGAGGGAGGTGGAGGAGAATGAGGATTGAGAAAAGGCCATTAAGACATCATCAGTACCTTTGGAGGGAGCAGTTTGGTTGAATGATGAATTCAGAAGACTGTAGATAGTTAAGAAGAGTGAGGGATAGGGGCCTTGTTCACTTAAAGAGACTTAACACACCAAAAAAGGGGAGATACGGGATGGCAGTTACTGGGGACAGAAGTGAAGTTTTGAGGTCAAAGGAGATAAGGGCATGTTTGTAGGTGGGAGGATAAGGAAAGACTGAAGTGAAGGGGTAATCTATTGGAGAAGATGGGATGGAACGGGACCAAGTGTGCACGTAGAGAGTTTTGCCTTGGCAAGGGGAAGGGCCATCTCATTATGTGAAACAGGGGTAAAGTCAGAGACAGTAGGAGAAGGCGTGGTGTGGTGTAAGATGAAGAGGTAGTGAGAAGAGGAAGGTTTTGGTGAATGGTCTCAGTTATTTCAGTGAAGTACGAGGCAAGGTTCTCCTCTCAGATAGTAGGGGGAAAGGGAACTATGAATGGTTTGAAGAGGGATGAAAAGCTTTGAAGTTGCCACTGAGGGGAATGGGATATTGAATGGATTAGAGAGGTATCAGAGGATTGCCCTACAGCGGCGAGGGCCCATTTAGGATTACATAGCATAAATTTGTAGTGGACCCAATTAGTGATTTTTTTCCCAGCTTCATTCAGTAGCAACGGATAAGTAGAAGTGAAGATGGTAGATAGTGGGAATGATCCCGGGCTGAGGCTTGGCAGGGTAAGATCGTTGATAGACTAAGAGGGCAAGAGATTCAAGAAAAGAAGAGAGTGTGAAAAGGAGAAATCACTTGTCCAAGGTTACATAAAATATCAGAGGTGTGTCTGGAACTAGAACCCAGGTAACCTGATTCCCAACTTTGTCCGTCTTCTACCATTCCAAGCTACCCTTTTCCCTCTCCTCCACCCCCTCAGTCTTTCTTTTGGTTGGAGGAAGGGATTTTTCCTGCCTGCTCATCTCTTTCAAGGCCCAGTATCTGTTGCACTGTCCTACATGGACTTCTTCAGATAAGTGGTTCAGTTTCCATAACTGGACACAGAGTTGGGCTTCCTTTCATCCATACCCTCTTTATGCAAGGAATGCAGATGTAGAAAACAAATTCAAGTTAGCTTCTTACTCAAAAATACTTCCTGCCATTGCCACAGACAGTATTGCTTAACCCAGGTCAGTAGTGTTCCATAGATGACAAGGTGAGAGAGTATGGATGACTCAGTAATGGCAGTCCTTATGACCAGGAAAATCATACAGATTACATTATCCTTCTGCCAGTGGGTCAGAAGCATGATCAGTCAGGAGAGTCAAATCTATAAATGGTCTTCTTCCATAGCTCAGATCTACTTCTTTGCAGATCTTCATTTCAAGAGGGGCACCACATCAGTTCAGATTCATTGATTACTGTCTGTCCATCTTCAACAGAAAATAAAACAGAAACACTATGGAAATGTTAAAGTCAAGTCAACGGGCATTTATTCAGCACTTAATTTGTGCCAGGCACTGGGCTAACCTGGGAATACAAATATAAGCAGGAAGAAAGACAGTCCTTGGCCTCAAGGGGCTTATATTCTAATGGGAGAAGATGACACATAAGAGGAAGCCACCAAAAGTGGGGAGGGAGAGAGAAGGTATCTCAGAGGGGCCCCCCCCCCCCGCCAAAGACACAGCAGGGGAGCCCAGAGACGAATGAAGACATGACTGGCCTGGACACTTTTCTTAAAATGGAAATTCTGGAAAGAATAGACCAATCAGAGGAAGGGGCAAATGGGGGTGGTGGTGAAGGGAGGGAACTTCCAGGGTGGAAAAGTCAGACTCTGGCTCTGGAATTGTCCTGGGACAACTGTCACTGATATAACTCAGGCATAGAGGTGTCTGAGAGACCAGGCAATCCTGGGTTGTTTTGAAACCTCTCAATCTCCTCAGGACTTTAAGTCCAGCCATGTCACAGCCTGTCCAAGTGCCTAGCCTCGTGAAATAAGATGTGGTCAGGTGGTCACAGTTTGTGCAATTGAAATGTGTCCTTCTCAAATGTCTCTCCCTCTCTCTCTCTCCTCTCTCTCTCTCTCTCTCTCTCTCTCTCTCTCTCTCTCTCTCTCTCTCTCTCTCTCTCTCTCTCTCTCTGTGTCTCTCTGTCTCTGTCTCTGTCTCTCTTCTGTCTCTCTGTCTCTCTCTCTCTCTCTCTCCCCCACTCCCATTTGCAGAGCCCAGAGCGATCCTTCAGCCCCAGGAATTAGTCAGGTTGTTCCATTGTAAGTAAAGGTCATAGAAGGCCCCTCAGATAGAGTAAAGCAGAAAGGAGGCTGACCTTAAAGGCAGGCCAGCAAAAGGATCCTGACTCTGACGCTTAACAGTGTGACTATGAGCAAGCCTCTATTTCCTTATCTGTAAAATGATGGGTAGTAGTGCCCAAGGTCACACAAATGGCAGACGTGGTATTTGAATTCAGGCCCTCATCCATATCTTTTTTTCCCCACTGTGACAAAAGTTAGAGCAAATGGATTCAAACCACAGCAATTCTGTTCATTATCTGTGGGGCTCGTTGGGCAAAAAACACTTCTCCTTCTCTGGGCCTTGGTTTCCCTATCTTTAAAGATGGGTTTGGGCTGCATGACCTTTAACATCCCACCCAGATGTAAAACCTTGATTCTAGTATCTAAGTAGCCAGGTTCGGTAATTTCAGTTGATAAAAATTGCAATTAAGAGGCATCTTTACAGATCCCACATTTGTGTCTTCCCATTTTACGGAAGGAACAGAGGCCAAGAGGGTAGTCATTAGCCCAAGATCACCCAGGTGACAAGTGAGTAGAGGCGTTGTGTCTGATACCATCCTCCTCCTGGGTGGAAGTCAACCTGAGGCCAAGACTATGGGGTCTCCTTGCCGGTAGCAGTCAGATTCAGGATTAGTGGGTGCCTGGAGTCTGGTGCCTGGGAGCCGCTCATCATAAATACTAATAAAAGCCAATAGATAATTAAAATGAAAGGCTTTGACGGTAGAACCGTGGGCGTCTCTCAGCCCCTGGGTCTGGAGTCTGAAACCGAGAATGGAAGCCATCCAACCAAGGGTGGGGAAATGGTCCTCAGTCTTCTTTCTTCTCTCGCCCTCTAGTGGTGTCCTGTGGGAACCTTGTTAGAAAAACTGTGGCCCTAAGCAAGTAATTCCTGATTTTAGGGAGGTGCCAGCCGCAAATCCATAGAGCATTGGGCCTCTCTAGCTCTGATTTTTCTTCTCTGGCACACAGAGAAGGAGGTTCTTAGCACTTAGAAGGTGGTAATTCTGATCTGTTTGCAAAGTAGCAGTCACGGGGTAAAGGTAGGAATGGGAGTGAAGGCAGGGTAGGGGTGGGTGGGTAGGTTCAGCTGCAGTAGTATATTGGAAGATGTTGGAGTAGGGGTTCAGAGGCCCAGGTACAGCCTCTCCCAGGTTCAAATCCCAGCTATGCCAGTTACTTTCTTGGTGAACTTGCTTCCCAATTCAGCCTCTGTTTCCTCATCTATAAAATGAAGAAACCGGATTCTATGATCTTTAAGCAGGACCACCACCAATACTCCTCCACTTTCAAATCTATGCCTGTAGTCTGGATTCAAATCCTGGTTCTGATGCTGAATACTTGTGTGGCCCAGTAACTCAGCCTCTCTGGGCCTCTGTTTCCCCACCTGTAAAATGAGGCTTATCGTAGCTTCTTCCCAGGGTTGTAAAGAAAATGCTAAAGAAATGGGAGTTGCACCATTTGTTGAGCCCTGGACCCTTCCCCCTTTTATGCAGATAGACTCTTTATATCCATGGGCCAATCATCATGGACTCATGGACTGTGGCCCCAATTTCTCTCACCTGCCTCCAAAATATTTCTGAAGACACTTCCGTCTCATGGTCTTACCCACTTACTCATAGATGGCTGTGACGAGTCTTCTGTCTCCTCCCTGTGCAGACTCACAGCATTCAGTTTCTTAATATCCTTATCTCCTTTTTTTGGGTGAGGCAACTGTGGTTAAATGACTTGCTCAGGGTCGCACAGCCACTAAATGTCAAGTGTCTGGATCCAGATTTGAACTCAGGTCCTCCTGACTCTGGAACCAGTGTGCTAACCAGTGCACCACCTAGCTGCTCCCCCCCCCCACCCATAATCCTTTTAAAACCTCACTTTAAGACTAAAATGTTCATAACTTTTGAATAACTGTATAAAGCATTTATTAAGGTCTTACTGTACGTAAAGCACTGTGCTCAGCTCTGGGGATACACGTAGAAAAGCAGGTCAGTCCCCGCTCTCAGGGGGCTTCCATTCTAATTGGGAAGCTCCCACACTGCTTTAGTGACATTGAACCATTTGACAGTTCCAAATACTTTGGTGTCAAGAACTTTCTTTTCTCAGTCTTCAGTAAACCTAGGGGCAGCTAGGTTCAGTGTGGATAGAGCACCAGCCCTGGAGTCAGGAGGACCAGCATTCAAATCCAGCCTCAGACACTAGCTGCGTGACCGTGGATAAGTCACTTAACTCTGATCGCCTCTAAAAAAAATGTGGCTGTAACACCTTTTGGAGAAGTTCTCAGGCTGCATCTCCACAGGGGTTGCTTCCCAGGATGGTGGCCGCAGGGCCTGGGATAAAGGTAGGACCAGTCGCCCGGGAGATGCTGACAATCCCAGGGCTCCTCCCTGCCTGTTGGTGGCAGTTGGTCAGCGGTTGTTGGTGGTGATGAGGGAGGCGGACCTCCTCTCGTAATTTCTCCCCTCAATAACAGGTGTTGGGGCTGGGCTGGGGGCAGGTCTGGTGGTTGGGGGAGCAGTGCCAGACCGTCTCCATTAGGGGGCTCGGGGGAGATGCTGTAAAAAACTGAGTATGAAGAATTACACAGTGAAAGAGGCAGCTGGAGAAGGGGGAACAAACGTTTGTTACGAGCCTACTACATGCCCGGCACTGTGTTGAGTGTTTTACAAATGTTATCAAATAACTCTTCTGATCTGATCCTTACATCCCTGTGAGGCAGCTGCTCTTGCTATCCCCAATTTGCATTTGAGGAAATTGAGACAGGCAGCAGTGAAATGACTTGACCAAGGTCACACAGCTAGGAGACTGAATTTGAACTCGGGTTGTTCTGAGTCCAGGCTCTGAGCTCTACCTAGCTGCCTAGATATACAATATGGAAAGAACACACACACACACACACACACACACCCACACACACACAAACAATGAAACTTAAGGCTAATTATACCGACCAAGCCCGCACTTAAAGAGTATATGAAAAAATGCACCTCCCTCCCTCCAGTGAAGAGGTGGGGGACTATGGGCGTGGAATAATACATGCACTATTAGACTTGGTTGATCCATTGGCTAGGTGCTTGATTTTTCTTGCTTTTTTTTCTTTGTAACTAGGGATAGCTGTCCGAGGAAGAGAGGAGGTATATATTTGGAGAGGAAGGTTGTTTAAAAATGAAAGATACAAATTAAAAAACAAACCAACTTTGCTTTAAAAGGTCCTGAAGAATATGATCATAGGGTTTAGAGCTGGAAGGATCCTTAGAGATAAGATAGTCCAGAGTTGTGAATCTGACCCCAACCAGATTAGAATGTGATGGGGAAAGATTTAACAAAAAACAATTATTTATTAGTTTAATTTAATTTATTTACTTAAACAATTTATTTAACCAAAGAAATTTATTTTTAAATTGTTTAACAAATTATTTAGCCAAATAACCCTAATTATTATTTAATTATAATATATACTTACATAAATAAATTATATAAAATATAATATGGTTATCATAATTAACAAATTATCTAACAGAATAAATTTATTTTTAAATCATTTAACAAAACAGCCCTAAAAATACTATAAAACATAGATAATATTACGTTATAAGATTAAGTCCATATGTGGCCAGCAGGGATCCTAAGGTATGGATTAGTGGCCCACATTTCTATTTGAGTTGACTCCAACCCCCTTATTTTAAAGATGAAGAAACTGAAGACCAGAGAGGGGATCTTGCCCGAGGCCACATAATAATAATAACTGACATTTCTCTAGTACTCTCCGTGAGGAACCTATCTGCTGCTTTTCAGTCATTTTTAGTCATGTCTGACTCTCTGTGACCCTATTTGGGGTTTTCTTGGCAGGGATACTGGAGTGGTTTGCCATTTCCTTCTCCAGTTCATTTTACGTATGGAAAAACTGAGGCTAACAGGGTTAAGTGACTTGCCCAGGGTCACACAGCCACTAAGTGTCTGAGACCAGATTTGGACTCACGATGTAGACTCGTTCTGATTCTAAGCCCAGCGCTCTATGCACTATGGTGCCATGTAGCCGTCCAACTCACAGGGAAACTTACGGGGGTGAGGCATGAATCAGAGTTACACGAGACACTGGAGGGGACGCCCAGGATATTTAAAGTCTGCAAGGTACTTTACCTACATCATCTCATTCGGGGGGCCCATGACTTAGTTTCTAGAGGTATCGTAATGCCCATTTTACAGATGAGGAAACTGAGGCTAAGAGGCTAAATGACTCACCCGTGCTCACACAGCTGAGAAGGAAGGATCTGAATTCAGGTCTTCCTGACTTCCAGTCCAGTTCTCTTTTTGCTACACTACCCCCACACCACGGTTCTCTCTTCTCTCTAAAAAGTCTGTTCGTTTTCCTTTCTAGCACCAGACTTCAGGTCAAGAAAACACAGATTTTGAACTGTCTCTGACACCAGCTGTGTGACCGTGGGAAAGTGACTTAATCTCTGTGTCTCAGTTTAAATGGGGATAATAAAACCTGTAACTACCAACCTGAGAGAGGCGCAAATGAGGTCAAGTGCTTTACAAACTCTGAAGTTCTCCGAAGTTCATCTTCATCATCACCATCCTCATTATAAGGAAATCCTCTTTCTTCAAGATTCAGTTCAGGGGCCACATCCTGTGTGAAAGGTTCCTTCATCCCCCCTCTGCCTCCCAGCTAGAAGTGACTTCTCTAAATTTCCCATGCTTCTGCACACTAGAATCAGAGATTTAGACGGGGGCTGAAGATTATCTTGTCTAACCCCCACATTTTACAGATGGGAAAAATGAGAACCAGAAAGGTCTCTGTACCCAAGTTCATATAGCTAGCAAGAGGAATGACTGGAATGAGAAGAATCATTTATTGCACTTCTATTTTATTCCAACAGTATTAATCAATTTAGTGTGATTCCATAGGGGTACTGATCATACTTGCCTATCAATATATGTTTAGTCAGTCTAGTCTTTCTTAGGATAGGCCCCAAACTTTAAACTACAAGATTACAAGTTCATTTGCTTAATTATAAGGATGCTAACGAGAAGACTCCCACCTTTTCTTCCTGCTGAGTTGGGGACCAAGCCCAGTGCGGCAGAGGTGAGTCAATGATATGGAAAGTCTCCCAGCCATTTTTGTTCCCCCTCCATTCCCTGTCATCCCTCTATTGCCCAACATGGGGAGATTGCTATGAGCACTCAGCCAAAAGTGACCCAGTTTGCCAGTCTGTGGCCTCCCTGTCTATTGGCCCATTGGCTCATGTGGATGTTTTGACATCTGTCTATCAGTCCAGCCCATGGGTCTGCTCCTCAGTTTGGTAAGACCTCCTGAAAGGTCAAGATAGGTTTATCAAGGTCTGCTCATTGGCTCAGTAGGCCCCCCAGAAGGTCAAGATCTAAGTTTGTCAACCAAAGGGATTCTGTATTTTATGTAGACCCTCTTAGGAGGTCAAGATGTAGGTCTATCAACCAATATTCTACTGTTTCTGTACAATCTAGGTATCAAGCATTAAGGCCCTGGAGACAGGGGGCATCTCAGATCATGAGGAAGATCTGAGATCCACTTCATGGGAGAAGGCCGTGGCTTGGAACTCTGGTCAGTTTCTTTTATTGCAGATCGGACACTTTTGGACCCCACACAAGTAACCAGCAGAGCTAAGATTTAAATCCAGGGCCTTTGCCTCCAAATCTAATTGCTTTTCTTACATTTTAATCTATACTATAGTTATTTCAGCAAACATTTATTAAGTAGTTACTATGTGCCAAGCACTGTGCTCCAAGTTTAGATAAGAATGCTCATGAAGCTCACAGCCTAGGAAAGGGTTTAGGTACTAACAGAGGTCAATGTAATACACAACAATGCAGGTTATGTGCATTAGAGAATTACAAGTGTTATGTGAGGTCCTAGTCAGGGCCCAGGCAGAGGGAATTCAGAAACTGGTGTACATGTCAGGTGGTCAATCAGCAATTATTAAGCATCTATGGCATGCCAGGCACAGCGCTAAGTTCTGGGGATACAAAGAAAGATAAAAGACAGTCCCTGCCCCCAACAAGCTCACAGTCTGAGGCTTATTCAGGTGTCTTATTCAGGTTTGTACCCTCTGCAGGGTGTCAAAGGCAGGCACTCAATATAGAAGAGCGCTTTGTACTGTGACTCAACAGTTTCATGTGTTGTTGACTTATGTTCTCTGCTATACTATGAGATCTTTGAGAGGGTTACACACAGTAGCTGCTCAGGAAATGTTTGTTGAATGAATATTAATGGACGGATGGATGGATGGATGGGTGGGCGGGTAGGTGGATGCATGAATCAACAAATTTCTTGCAATGGAATTTGGCTGCTTCACACATTTGTCTTGTTTCCCTAACTAGATTGCAAACCCCTGGAGAGCATGCGTTATATCTAGGTCAACTTTGTACTTCCTTTTCTGCATATTGTGAAACTTCAGTAAATGTATACTGAGGATAGGCTCTAAAAACACTCTTTGAATGAATGAATAAATTGAGTGGAGGGATTAGAAAACAAATTGCCTGACAGTCTCTTGAGAAATAAGCATGGCAGCAGAGGGAAAAGGGAAGGAGGAGGAAAGTTTCATGCCATGCTTTGGAAAAATCACTTGGGCTTGAGGGAATGTGAAATCTTCCCTGGCACCTGAACAACAAAGCTGTAACTAACACAGGGCAACTGGGCTTGGTGCCCCAGGGTGCCAACATAGGGATGGTGCCTTCCTCCCCCCCAAGGGAATAAATGTGTTTTCTACCTATGACAACCACCATGCTGCTGCCTCATCTCATGGTCCTTTGCTGGTCCCCACTACCACACTATCCCAGGGGCCTGCTTTGACCCAAACCCCAGAGGTACTGGCTCAGACTCCCTGGGAGGCAGCCCTCCTCTTTATCCACTGAAAATGCAGTCACAGTTGAACTGTTTCTGCCTCCCCGCCAATCCTTCACCCTCTCAGTGAATTTGCCACTGGCAGGAGATTTACTAGTTATAACTTCACTGGACAGGACAGTTCTCCGTTTAACAAGAGGCACTCTCTGATTTCAGTCCCTTCCAGGGACTCCCTTACCAATGATCAGCCCTATGGGTTTTCCTTCTAGTATGACTGAAAGAGCACTGGATTTGGAGTCAAAAGATTTGGGTTCAAATCCCAGCTCTGATGCTTGATAATTGCAGTTTCTAGAGTGTTCAGTATTATATCTACCACATGCTGCTGCTTTTGTCTTACCCTAAACTCCCCTCTAAAATCTGGTAGTTTGGAGGAGCAGTGTGGTATAGCAAATAGGATAACAAACTTGGAATTAAGAAGACCTGGGTTCAAATCCTGCCTCAGATACTTATTAGCTACGTGACCCTGAACAGATCACTTAACTTCTCTGGGGTTGTTTCCTCATCTAGAACATGACGAAGCTGGACTTGATGGCCTCTAAGGTCCCTCCCAGCTCTAAATCTAGGGTCCTATTATTCCATGATCTCTGAGATATAATCCAATTCCATGATGTTATCTCCTAGATTATTTTGCATGTAAATGGTAATTGTAGGTCTCTATTATCTGCTGTGACATTGATAGAAGATCATTAAACAAAGCCATCTCTTCATTCTTGGAGACAGGGCCAAGATGGTGGAGAAAAGGCAGGAACTTGCCTGTGCTTTCCCAAATTCCCCTCTAAACAATTTTAAATAATGTCTCAAAACACATTCTGGAGTGGCAGAACCCACAAAAGGAAGGGGTGAAACAATTTTCCAGCCTAAGACAACTTAGAAGGACTGCAGAAAAGGTTTGTCTCCCTCAGGTAAGAGGGGAGCTTAGCTCAGTGCAGTCCAGGCAAGCCAGTGGGAAGTCCCCATCTGAAGGGAAGGGAAGGGAAGAAAAGAAAGAAAGAGAGGAAGAAAGAAAGAAAGAGAGGAAGAAAGAAAGAAAGTAAGTAAAATGTTTGCATCTGCACTCTGTATAATTTGCACAGTTCTCTATCTGGAGATGGGTAACCTGTTTCATCATGAATCCTTTGGAATTGTGGTGGGTCACTGTGTTGATCAGAGCTTCTGAGTCTTTCAAAGCTGTTTGTATTTACAATGCTGTTGTTATATAAATTGTTCTCCTGGTTCTATTGCATCTGTTCATTCAAATCTTCCCAAGTTTCTCAGAAACCATCCCCTTTATCATTTCTTACAGTATAATAATTGAATCTATTGTTTCTTAAATCACAGTAATATTCCATTATGTTCATGTTACCACAATTTATTTGTCCATTCCCGAATCAATGGGTACCCATAAACAAAGTAATCTCAGTTTTTATCTATGAAGGAATCTTGAGTGATCTTAACATGTGTGCAGGAAGCAGTTTGTGGAAGACCAGTTGCTTTATGATTACTTTTGCTCTGCTGAATCAAAGAGGTTTTTTGTTTGTTTTGTTTGTTCTGTAACCAACGAACCCAGCAGAATAATGGCTTCTCTATACTTTTTAGTCCTCTGTATGGCTGTGAAGATAAAAGTTTGCTGTAGAAAAATCATATGCAAAAACTTGCTTGTTCCCTTCTTATATTTTCACTGAGGGTCTCCTGTATTGTCATGGAGGACATTCTATGCAGAGCACAAATGGAAGAGGGATTCCCTAGAGACAGTGAGGTCCTACAGAGGCGCCCGCTTTCTGATAACATTGTATTGATGCATTCAACCCCAGATTCCTACAGAGCCTCCTCAATGAAATCCATTGGTATTCACTCAGCTGTAACAATAACGATGCTTGTAGCTGCTGTGGGGGTGGAAGACCAAGAACACCAGCACACAGGAGGCTTGCCAGCACAGATTCTTTGATCTGCTTCTCTAAAGGAAGGCAACTTTAAAGGGGTCAACAATCTTACTTTAATCAAGCATATATATACCATTCACTTAGTTCAGAGGAAAAGTCAACACCCTGAACTTCAGAGCAAAGACAAACAGAAATTACAAGCAGAAATTATATAAACAGAGCAAATAACACAAATCAGCAGACAGGGCTTCTAACTGTCTGTCCATAGCAATACATACGTAATCACCAGAGAGAGAAGCACCAACATCTGGCTTTTCAAAGCCGGGAGGCTCCTTAATGGCTACCCAGAGTCTCCCAAAGCAAAATGCTAACCTCAGGGTATATTTACCCTTCTTCAGGGTCAGAGGTCATCACAACTTATGTGACCCAGGCTCATGTGACTTAGGCTTTCATGTGACTTAAGCAGGTCACATGTGCCTATTAACGGATGGGAAAGATCTTCCCACCAAGCAAAAAATACATTAAGAATACATCAACCAATAAGCATTCATTAAGTACCTACTGTGTACCAGGCACCATGCTAGGTGCAAGGAAAACAAAGACAAAAATGAAGCAGTCCTTGCCTTTGAGGAGCTCACATTCTACCAGGGAAGACAATATGTACATATATAAGTGTATACAAAATACATAAACAGGGTAACTGTTGTGGGGAGGGCATTAGCAGATGGTGGAGGAAGGATCAGGTTAGGCTTCATTTGGAAGGTGGCATCTGAGCAGAGTTCTGAAGGCATAAGGGACTCTGTGAGGTCAAAGCAAGGTGGAAGTGAATTCCAGATACAGGAGACAGATAACAACGGTGGAGAGAAGGAAGATCAAGGGTTTTGTATGAGAATCATCAAGAAGGCCAGTTTGGTTGGACCATAGGGTGAGGGAAAAGGGATAATATGAAATAAGGTTGGAAAGAGAGGTTGAGATCGGGCTGTGAGGAGCTTTACAGGTTAAACCTAGGAAGTTATACTTGATCCTAGAGGCAATAAGGAATCATTGGAGCTTATTTTAGGAGATTGACCCAGTCAGACCTGCATTTTGGCAGCCGCATGGGGGATGGATTCAATTATCATCTCAATGTAGACGATGCCCAAATCTCTTTATCCAGCCCTAGCCTCTCTCCTGACCTCCAGTCTCATATCTCCAACTGCCTATTGGACATCTTGAACTGAATATTCCGTAGACATCTTAAAATCAACATGTCCAAAACTTGCAATCTTTCCCCTCAAACTCTCTTATCTTCCAAACTTCTTAAGTATCATCAAGGGTTTTTACCATGCCCCTAGTCACCCTGGCTCAAAACCTCGTTGTCATGCTAGGGAATCCTAGAATTTCCTCCCTAGCGGCTCCCTCCAGCTCTGAAATCATAGGTCTTGTCCGTTCTCTCAATGATACTACATGACTGTGAATCATGTAATAACAAAATCTCCAAAGACTCAAAATTGTGGGAACCCAAAGGACAGGAGAGGGACATGGTGGGTGTAATCACATTGTAACATAGTTCCAAAGTCACAGGTGGCAATAAGATACATAGTTAACAGCATCCATGTTCAGAAAAACAGCATACACAGGAATAGTAATATTGTCATGAGTTTCAACTGCAGAAGACAGCAACTCTTATCAACACAATGATACAGGACAACGCCAAATGATGATGGTGAAAGATGTTCCCCATTTCCAGAGAGAGATTCTGAGTGTAGACTGAAGCATATTTTTTTCTTCTTTCTTTAGTTTTCCTGCTTGCCCCTCCCCCGTCATGGCTAAGGTGGGAATGTGTTCTGTATGACTTCATAGGAATAATGGGTATCACATTTCTTGCCTCAATTGAGTGGGGAGGGGGCAGAGGGAAGGAGAGAATTTGGAACTAAAAATAAAAATAATTTTAAAAAATAACATATATGATCAGAAAAGAGAAGTCATGATAGCCCAAATATAATATAAAATATAATCGCTAAAAATACAAATAATTTTTAAAAATAGCACACACGATCAGAAAAGAGATGTAATAATAGCTAATATTTATAAAACACTTTAAGGTTTGCAAAAGACTTTACAAATATTACATCATTGATCTTCCCAACAATGCTGGAAAGCAGGTGTCATATTCCCATTTTACAGACAAGGAAACTAAGACTGAGAGCATTGTTAAGGGTCACACAGCTAGTAAGTGTCAGACTCCAAATCTGAGCTCAGGTCTTCGGACTCCAGGTCCGATGCTTTATCCCCTGAGCCTGCTAGACCACGTCTTCCTTATGGGTGCTCTCTCCACTCTCCCATCCTGATGCTGTAATGGATGGAAAGTCCATCTTGGAGTCAGGAAGACCTGAGTTCAAATCTTGCCTCTGACAATACCATGTGACTCTGGAGAAATTACTTCCCCTTTCGGTACCTAAGGCAACTCTCTTAGGATTTAGCTCTAGGTGAGTTGCCAAAGAAAGTCCATGGAGAGAGTTTCTTATACCCATAATGCCACAGGTCTGGACAAAAACAAGAGAAATAGCAAGTTTGGTGTGAAGAGAAATGAGCAGCTAGGTGGTACCATGGATAGAGTGCTGGGCCTGGTGTCAGGAAGACTCAATCCAGCCTCACACACTCACTACTGCCGTGACCCTGGACAAGTCACTTTGTGCTGTTTGCCTCAGTTTCGTCATCTGTAAAGTGAGCTGGAAAAGAAAATGGCAAACTACTCCAGTATCTTTGCCAAGAAAATGCCAAATGGGGTCACAGAGAATCAGACATGACAAAAACAGTTGAAAACTTAAACTGTGAAGAAGACAACAGCTGGTCAGCCTAAGTGCCTGGGTAGCGACAGAGTATTAATAGACCAGAAGGAAAGAATCCAGAGCATTCGGCAGACAAAATGTTCCATGAGGATTCACCGTGACGAGGATCCTTCACCTGGAATCCATGAAGTTCTTTTTAAAAAATAGTTTGATGACCGTATTTCCACGTAATTGGTGTCTTCTGTAACTTTTAAGTAGTTTATGCATTTAAAAATGTTATTCTGAGGAGGCGTTCATAGGCTTCCCCAGACTGCCAAAGGCGGCCAAGACACTCCCCGCCCCCCCCACCCTGCAAAAAAACAGCTAGAAACTCTTATTCCAAGAGAAGTCTGATCCCATGGAGGTCATATCCACACTGTTGAGATCATGGATCCATTAAAATATGGAGCGATTCTATTGTGAATGCTAACGAATCCAAGCAGGCAACCAGCTGTTCGAGAGTCATGTTATGGACGCGGGCGTTCCTGTCTCCACACTTGGGCTCTAAGTTGAGGGCACAGATCCCATCCTCCACTTCTTTAATCAGGACAGGGCTTCTCACAAAGCGAGCAAATCATTTGATTCTTGGAAGGGTCTAATGAATTAGCTGTTGGTGATGGAATACGGCCGGGGGGAGAGGGGGTGAGTCCCTGGGAGAGCTGGGCTCTTCCCAGCTGTGTCCCTAACTCTATGTGTGGTCATGACCTTGGGCGAGTGGCTTCTCCTTTCTGGGGCTTGGTCTTCTCTGTAAAATGAGTTTGGATTGACGGTCCCTCCTAGCTTTCATACTCTATGAATGTGTAAGCGAGGCCACTTAGTTGTAAGGGAGACAAGGGTACAGAGGACGTGGAGTCAGTAAACATGGGGTTGAGTCCTAGCTCAGACGCTAAGTAGCGGTAACTTCTGACATATCATGTCTCTCTGAGCCTCAGTCTCCACTTCTGTAAAACGGAAATCATAATACACACACTCCCTACCCGGTGGGGTTTTTGTTAGGTAAGTACTCCATAAACCTGAAATGAGTCATTCTTATATTAGCGTAGTTGGGGGGTGCTTACCTCATTTGTTCCTCTCTCCCCTGACAGAGTGCAGGCTTCATGAAGGAAGGGACTATCTCCTACTTACCTTGCCTAGGATAGGACTGTGTACATAGAAGCCTCTTATTTAGTATTTGTTGGGTTCAGTGGGTGTGAAATGATAGTGTACAAATTAGAAAATAAATACTGAGGGGATATGTCTGAATGGGGATGGATCAGAGCGAGGGGAGTTAAGGAAGGAAGCATTAATAGACTGGATGGGCTGCCAAAAAGCGAAAGGAAAGATGTATTTGGAGTCAAAGCACCTTGGGTTTGAATGTTGGCTCTGCTTTTTCTTACCTGTCTTATTTTAAGCATTTAAGAAGTTTGATTGATTTTATCCCTGTGGGCCTTGGTTTCCTCATCTGTAAAAATGAAGTCTTTGGACTAGATAATCTCTTAGGTCTCTTCCAGTTTTCAATCCTGTGACCTATGTAACCAGTGACCAGGGTTTCAAGTCTAGCTCTATCAATTATTGGATGCGTAACCTTGATGAGTTACTTCTTCTCTCTGGGCCTTAGTTTCCTTACCTGGAAAATGGGTTGAGTGGTTGATCCAGATGATCTTTAAGGTTCCTTCCATAGAACCCCCGAGGCGGAAGGGATGTCTGAGGGCAGCCGGTTGGTCTAAGCCTCACCTGAACAAGGGAGTCTCTGCTATGATCCTTTCTTTGCAACAGAACCAGTGTAGTTCGGCCCATGGCATATAGATCCTGGGGCTAGTAAGACTCAGGTTTGTATCCTGCTTCTGACACTCTCGGGCCATTCACCTAACTAAGCTCTCTGAGCCTCTGGCTTACCAGTTCCAACATAAGGATTCCCATAGTACCCATCTCACAGAGTTGTAGGGAAACAAAAACGATCTTGGCAAATCTTAAAGTGCTATGGAATCACAACACACACACACTTTTGGACAGCCATAAAGTAGGATTTCTTTTCACCAAGCCTCAATTTACCTCTTTGTAACTTCCACCCTGGCTCCTAGTTCTTCCTTCCTGGGCCAAATTGAACAAATCTAATCCCTCTTTCATGTGACAGCCCCTCAAGCAACTGAATACATGAATTGTACCCCCCTAAATCTTCCCTATTCCAGTCATTTTTGCTCCAACATTTTCTTAGTCTTTAAGGGAGCAAGGAAATTGAGCAGCAACTGGGACTGGGCTCAGTAAAGCACATTTAGTCCTTAGGGAGGGAGAGAAGGAGAGCTGGGGCTCTGGAAAGGGGAGGAAGCAGAGTGGGGCACACTCAGCCCTTAGGGATGGGGGAGGAGGAGATCTGGGGCTCAGGAAGGGGGAGGGAGCAGAGTAGGGCACACTCAGCCCTTATGGAGGGGGAGGAGGAGAGCTGTGGCTCAGGAAGGGGGAGGGAACAGAGCAGGCACACTCAGCCTTCATGGAGGGGGAGGAGGGGAGTTGGGGCTGGGGAGGGTGGAGAGAGCAAAGCAGGACACACTCAGCCTCCAGGAGGCAGAGGGGTGGGTGAGAAGCTGCTGAGATGGGCAGTCACCCTTCCCACCCAGGCTTAAAGTGAGAAACTTCTCTCCATGCCCAGCTGAGCTGCAAATGCCAGATTCTTCTGGCAAGCAACCACAGGCCAACGCTCACCAGTTGTGAATGGAAAGCCTGCTCTCACCCTCACCCCTACCCCCACCTTGTTTGGAGTAGAACTGGGAAGCTGCCACCAGCTTTTTAGCCCCCTCACCAGGACCCCTTTGGCTGCCTTCCAACAGCTGAGCTCAATCTGCTCAGCCAGCTGGAAAGGTCTCCCGCTTCCTGGATTCGCAGAATTTCTCTGGGGCCTTCTTGAGGCCAATGCCATTTTCCAGCCTCTGCCTCTGGGAATGAGAATCTTGGGCTTCCTGCCCTTGGCCATAAAGGTTTAGTGTTTATGGGCATCCGGGCCACACCGTTCACTACATCTGTTCCACAGGGCTTGGGAAGCATGTGACCCGGCAGGGCTATAACTTGGATTTTTGTATCTGGGTAAGTGGCGCCAAATACTCTCATATCAATTCTGTTGAGCCTGGGATAGGGGAGCAGCCCAGGATACCACCCTGTGTATGTGCATGGGGGAGGGGATTGCTCAGAGACCCCTGGACACAGGGGTAAGAAGGGCTGAGCTTGTGAGCAGCTCACCTGGGGAACAATACAGGCCACAACACAGTTCCTAATTGAACTAACTCTCCTTGCTAAGCACAGAGTTCAACTGTTTTTACAATCATCCATTCAACAAGTGTTTATTAAGGGAATACCATGTGTCAAGAACTGTTTGAAGAGTTGGGGATATAAAGACAAAAAAAAATGAAATGGCCTCTCAAGGAGCTCGCAATCTAATTGGGGAAACAGGACTTCAGCATTTCTTGAGTTCCTACTATATGCAACATCCTATATTCTCCAGTGGGGATGTAAAGATGAAGACTGATAGAATCCCTGCCTTCAAAGAGCTTATAGTCTAAGGGGTGGGGGGGTGTATGGAGTGTTCAGGGAGGACTAGCACCTCTGGTGTTTGCTGAGACCTTTTCAGAGTTGCTCCATCTACCTCCCAGTCCATCTTTCACCCAACTTTTCACCTGTGGCTCCAAGAAGCTGTAGCATGCACAGCAGCCACACACTGCAAAAAGTGTCTCAGCAGATGGGCTAAACCAGGCGGATGGCAACCAACTCTAGTATTAATGTGATCCAAGATCTTCCCCACCCACTCAATAGGACTCAGGTGGGCCTAGGTGGGAACTGACTACATCTCAGTTTGTAAATAGGCCTAAAGCCCCTACTTACTAGGTGCTAAACCGATGTGGGTGTGAAGCCCTCCGGGCCCCAAGGGGAGCTGCTAAAACCAGAGCCAATGGTATGTGCACTGTGTTTTAGTGAATCATGAATTCAACCAGAGTTCTAGCCAATCAGATGCTGGTTATAGAAAGAGAGCCCAGAACTGGGAGCAGCAGAAAGAGAGCAGCAGGATTCAGAAGCAGACATCAAGAAGACATTGAAGGAGAGCCAGCATCGAGAGAGAATGCAGAGCGGAGAGTGCAGAACAAGAGAGGGTTGTGGAGATCGAGGAACTCTGAGTCAGCAGAGCTGCAGGAGAGAATTTTGAGGAGACAGTTAGTGATTGTTTACAGGAGGGGGGTGGGGCTGAAGTATGGCTTGGCTCCTTGCTATGATACTTTGTTATAATTTCCTTGTTCCTACATTGAGGTGGGCTAACTGGTTTTGGAATATCATTTCTACTGTATGGAATTAGAATTATTGGTCCTGGGATTGGATTCTCTTGTGTCTAAATAAATGTTATACTTCCTCTGCCTTCTATCTAGAGAATTTCTTATACTTTGTGATTCCAAACCATTCAGGCATGTTCATGGTCATCTTCCAGGTCATGAATCTTGTCTTACTGCTATACTAACAGGTCTCAAACCTGTTGGTAAGTTAGGGGGATATCTATCATGTGAAGACCTCCCCTGGCAGGATGGGCAGATAGGAATAATTTATTCCAATGGCCATGAAGGTGGCTGAAGCAGGGGCTTGGTCAGATGTAAAAGATACCAAAGTCATCACCGGTCATCTTGACCTTTGTCTTGCCACTGGACTTTGATGACTCTGGAAGAGAGAGTGAGGCTAATGACTTGGTGCAGCTCTGACTCACTTAAATCCAATTCACAAGCAAGTCAAGATATCACCCATGATGTCAGCAGTCCTCTTTGAAAAACAAAGGACAGGCAACCAGTCTAAGGGGGAGAGGGCAGGAGGAGACTGCTCCATAAATAGGTATGTTACAAGGCAGAATATGAATGGATAAAAGAAAACAATGAGAAATCAAGGAGGGCTCAATAAAACATTTATTAAACACCTACTATGTGCAATACAATGGGGACACAAAAATGAGACAAGACATGGGTTCTGCCCCCAAGGAGCTTACAAATGGAAGGGAAAATAAGGGGACTACATAAGAACAAGAATACAAATTGTAAGATACGATGAATGCACAGAAAAGCTCTAAACTGCACGGTTTGAGGTGGGAAATAAACAATTTACAGTTGGGGTAATTAAGGAAGGCTTCATGGAGGAGATGGCACCCAAACTGGGCCTTAAAAAAAAGAAAGAATTTCAACAGCTGGAGATGTGTGTATATGCTGGGAATGGGATGGGGTGAGAAGGCCATTCCAGGCATGAGGGACGTGAACAAAGGCACACTCATACATTCATTTACCTATCAAATATTACATACCTACTATGTGCAAGGCTATATGTTAGGCACTCTGGGGGATATAAAGACATCTAAGATGTGAACCCTGTCTCCAAAAAAGATAGTTGAACAAAGGTTTACACACAGGATGCACCTAATGAATAATATAAAACTGTTAAAAGCTAGTGAGTATGCGGTATGGTAGAGAGAGCTTTGGGTTCAAATCCTGCCTCCAGTGATTAGTAAGGCAAGTCACTTAATCTCCTTAAAACCCATGCATGTATTGGAGTAGATGGCTTCCATATGTTTGATCCTCTGGTCCCTTTCACACAGACAGTAGGTGGAGAAGGGATGGGGCATGAGCTCGCACTTCTTGTCCCTGATCCTCAAAATGGGGGTGGTAATGCTTGTACTACCTGCTTCACAGAATTGTTGGGGAGGAAAATGCCTGGTAGAGCTTAAGTGCTATGAAATCATGAGTTTTCCTTCTAGGAGAAAGGAATCAAGTGAACGACGCTGCCCACAGAGCCTTGGTTGGAAGGAGACCAGCTTGTCTAGAGGGGCCTGATCTAGTCGGAGTCTAGTGAACAGTAAGGAGATGGCCAACAGTGATGGGGAAACGGTATGGCCTGGAGTCCATTGTTAGCTTCACCTAGAACACAGCCCTGGAACTGGGCTTTCTAAGCTTAACAGCACTGATACTTTAACAATTCGTTCATCCATTTATCCATCCATTCATCCATCCATCCATCCATCCATCCAATCCATCCATCCATCCATTCATTCATCCATTCTCTCTCGCCAGAGCCAGGACTAAACACAAGCAAGATCATCACAACATGCGGAAGGCATCACACACACAAAGGCAAAGTTTAAAATACCCAAATGCATCTTTGTTGTCCTCGATGCAGGGATTCCCACCAAGGATGCAGAACCCAACCTCTCTCCCAGTGACCCATCCTTTTAAGTTACCCTTTTCCACCTCTTCCCACATGGGGGAAGGTCATGGAAGGTCCACTCAGTGTGCTGATAGCCTTCCTCAATTTCCCCCCCTTTTTTTTCTATTTCTCTCGAGATCACTAGGATGCCAGTGGAACACCCAGGATGTCCATTCCACGCTCTCATTAGGTGACCAGCTCATCTTTCAATTTAAGAAATGTAGAAAAATTTTAATATGGCCTGTTATAAACACATGTATTTTTAATGCTGGGAAATTCTGCCCTTTGTGGATTTTTTTCTTTTCTTTTCTTTTTTGGTCTCCCACATTATATTGAATGTATTTATACTGAAAAGGCCCACAGATACCCAGTGGTCAGTAGGACACATAGGGTGTTTTTACCCTTGCCCAGACTATACAAAGGCCTTGTTTTAGCTCATCTCTGTCATTGTAGAAAGAACCCTGCAGACTCAGGGTTCTGTGAGGGCACAGCTTTGCCATTTATTAGCTAGGAAAAACCGGTTCACTTCTCTGAAACTCAGTTTCCTTATGGGTGTAATGGGGATGATAATATTTGCACTGCCTTCTGAATCAGAGAAGGAAGGAAGAGAGTTCTTTGCAAACCTTTGAGTTACAGAAATGTGAGCTATTATCATTCACTCATTTGTTCAATTTCATTTTATTAAATATTCATTCATTCAACATCAATTTATTAAAGAAAACACAGTGCTTACAATGATAAAGAGCGGTGAAGAAGCACAGGGTATTATATTCAAGTACAATAGCTAGTATGAATGAGTGGAGGTTAATAGACTCAAGTGCGGAAATGATCATAGTATCACAGGGCTCAGAAATAGAAGGTGACTTAGAATAGGGAATGTCAGAGCTAGGAGGGCCCTGAGAATACAGAATGTCAGAGCTGAGAGGGCCCTTAGGACCCAGGATGTCAGAGTTGGGAGGGATCTTAGAACCCAGGATGTCAGAGCTGGGAGGGCACTTAGGACACAGGATGTCAGAGCTGGGAGGGCCCTGAGAATACAGGATGTCAGAGCTGAGAGGGTCCTTAGGACACAGGATGTCAGAGCTGGGAGGGCTCTGAGAACACAGGATGTCAGAGCTGGGAGGGCTCTGAGAACACAGGATGTCAGAGCTGAGAGGGCCCTTAGGATCCAGGATGTCAGAGTTGGGAGGGATCTTAGGATCCAGGATGTCAGAGCTGAGAGGGCACTTAGGACACAGGATGTCAGAGCTGGGAGGGCCCTTAGAACCCAGAATGGCAGAGCTGAGAAGAGACCTTAAAGTCCATTAGCCCAGTGTCCCATTTTTACCTAATCCCTATATTTTAGAGGAGGATACTGTGGTCCGGGGATGTGAAAAGTTCTTTTTAAGGTCATCCACCTTCCTGTTCTGGGCTGCCCTTCCCATGCTAGTCTTGCACTGGACATGTGAGACGGCTGCAAAGGCCGACCAAGTACCAAAGCTAACGGCCAGGTGGGGCTCTGGGTCAGAAGGGAGATCTCTGCTCCCAGCAGCTGGCATCCAGCAGGCGTCCAGTGGCTGGCTAAGTGACAGCTGAGTATTTCTCTCCTATCTCCTGGGATTCCTTAACAAAGGGTTGTTCCTGATTTTGCTGGGAGACAAAGGCCTTGCTGTGAGCAGTGCTGTGTCCTGTCTCCTCTCAGGGAAGAAGGGCGGGGAAATTCCTTGAGATTGAGAAGATGGTTTGCCACACAGGGCACTGGACCACTTCCAGTCAAGTGACAGCCCCTGTGTGACCTTGGTTGGGTCATTTAATTTCTGGGGACTTGGTGGGAGGAGGGTTAGTGACTTGGGCTTGGCCTGCTTGGTGGGAGTCTGTCTGGCCCAGGAGAGGTGGGGCTCCCAGCTGCCCCTGCTGGAAAGAAAAAAGGCCTTGTAACTTCAGAGGGGGCACAGGGCTGGCTCCCTGGGGAAGAACGATTCCATTTCCCCAACTTACTAATTCATTCCACATTGTGCTTTGACTTGGGGCAGGACTAAGGAAAGCTTGGCAGGAGGGAAAGAGGGTAGGGTGGGGAAGAGAGACCAGATCATAGGAGCCCAAACTCTGGAGCAAAAAGGGACTTGGAAGTTGACTCAACCCCCTCCTTTTAGACATGTGAAAACCGAGGCCCAGAGAAGGACAATGACTTATCCCAGGTCACGCAGGGTCAATGGCAGAGCTAGGATTTGAACCTGTTTCTGGGTCGGTTTCACCATTTCTTTAAAAAAAAAAACACAGGAGAAGGTTGGGATTGCAGGACCACGTGGGAGAATTCTCTCTTCTCCTAGCATCCTATGGCGTCCCTACTTCATCATGAGGGAAGCGGCAGGAGGCCAGTGGCCAATGTGGATGATAGGTCTACAATTCCACTCATTTCAACAAACATTTGTCAAGCCTGCACAGAGTGAAAGGCTCACATACTGAATGCTGGGGGAAATACGAAGTTTAGAGAAACCCAGGCAGGGCCCTCAAGGAGCTTATAGTCCAGTTGGGGCTAAGGCACCAAGACAGGAAAAAAATCCTAAGGCTCTTCAACAGAGGATTGAATACCAGCTGGCATCATGTTGGCCATGGTAATCCTTGATGCTGATGGAACCAGAGGCCTTTTTTTTAAGTCTTGAAGGTTAAAAAGTGCATAGGAAAGATGCCTACAAAGTCCACAGGATTCAAGAAAGGAAATATCATTTCTTTGCTTGGAAAATCAAAGAAGGCTTCCTGGAGGTGACATATGAGTTGGGCTTTAGAGACAACAAGAATTGATTTATTAAGCACCTACTATGTGCCAGGCACTGTGCTAAGTGCTGGGCATATAAACACCAGCAGAAAGAGAGACACTGAGTTTGGGTCATTGGTCAGGGACCTTGGAGGTCATCCAAGCCCTTGTTTTCCATATAATTAACTGAATCTCTAGAGAGGTTACATGATTTTGCCACATAGTTGGCCTTAGGGCCAAGAGGACCTGCGTTCTAGTCCTGATTATGACTCATATTATCTAGGTGGCCCTGGTCAAATCTTTAACATCTCAGCACTCTATGCAAAACTACCCGTGGCAGAGAAGGTGCTGACCTACATTGGTTTCTGAGACTTCCCTTTGTCAGTGAAATCACTGGTCAAATCCTGACCTTTTATCACATATGTAGCTCAGGAATGATTCAAACGCAAATCCTTTGACTCTGATCCAGGACTTTTCCCACCGTTCCTCATTGCCTCAAGGACAGGCAGGAATTTACCCTAGGACTTGGGGGAAAGGGGAGCCCTACTGGGGTATGGTAGAAGCTGAGTAAAGACACAGAGATGGGAAAATCTAGGCCAGGATTGAGTAATGTTAAACGGGCCAAACTCTTTGCCTCTTAGAATGCCCTGGTTCACCCAGGTCTTCCACAGCACTTTGTTATTTATCATGTAATACTATATATTACATTTACATGTCTCACATGCCTGCTAGATGGTGAGCTCTGTGAGAGTGACTATATTACCTTATAAGAAGAGTCTAATCTCAGGGGAAGGTTGGACCAGATTTCCTCTGAGGTCCCCTCTGGTGCTGAGAAGCTGTGATTCTGTACCTTAGTGGACAACCTTCAAGAATTATTTTGGCCTAGTGATGAATCCCAGCACCGAGTTAGGTTGGTCCTTGGATAACAGGGAGGAAAGGAGGGAACAAACATTCATTGAGCACCTACTATGTGGCGGGTACTGCACCAGATGCTTTATAAGCTCATTTGATCCCCACAGCAACCTCTTGAGGTGAGTCTTATGATTGTCCCATTTTACAGTTTAGGAAACTGAGGCAGACAACGGTTAAGTGACTTGCCCAGTGTCACAAAGCTAATTAATTTGAACTCAGATCTTTCTGACTTCCAGGCCCAGCATTCTGCCCACTGCACCACCTAGCTGCCTCAGCAGGCTCATGACTCATCACTGGGCCTGAAACCAAAGCTTTTCCAAGTTGATAGGTCCTGCCAGGGGTACCTAGGTCATCCACTCCCCTAATAACGAAGAAATCATTCATTGTATCTCACTTTGTCTACAGAAGGTAAATACTGGAATGTAGCCAGCAGGGGGAGCTCAAACAGCATCATTTTGCGGATGAGCTGATGGGGGAAGGGAAAGGAAGGAAGGCCAGATATCCGGGGAACCAATGTGGACCTGACACCACCCCACTCTGCCCCCCATCCTCAGCTTTTGCTGCGGGTGCCCATTCGTAGCCTTCCCTAAAAGGGAAGGCTGGGTCAGGCTGGCACATAATCTACAGTATCACTGAATCACAAAAGAGTTGTTCTAGAAGAGACCTTAGAACATGGAATATCAGAACTGGGAGGGCCCTTAGAACATGGACTATCAAAGCTGGGAGGGGCTTAGAACATAGAATGTCAGAATTGGGGGGGTACTTAGAACACAGACTATCAGAGCTGGGGGGCGGGGCTTAGAACGTGGAATGTCAAAAGGGGGGGCTTAGAACATGGACTATCAGAACTGGGTGGGGGCCTTAGAACGTAGAATGTCAGAAGTGGGAGAGTCCTTAGAACCTGAAATGTCAAAGTTGAGAGGGCCCTCAGAACATGGAATATCAGAGTTGAAAGGAGCCTTACAGACAATCTAATCCAACACTCATTTTCTCAGAGTGGAAACGGAGGCCTCCCCAAGTGACTGGGTTCTCCTGCTTTTCCTCCTCCCCTGACTCCCAGGCCCTTAGTGCTTGGCTGCCCTCAGACACAGACGCACGTGGCCCTCAGGTAGAAGTCCTTTATTTCAATTACAAAAGTGCCACAATGAAAACTACAGTAGCACAAAAAATAAAAATAAAAATGAAATCCCCTTCCCCCCAGTTCCCACATCCATCCACACACCTGGTAAGCAGGCTGACAAGCCAGCCTGGGCCCCCGGGACAGGCTCCCTCCCCAGCAGCCCCTGACCTATGGCTGCATGCCCTGCGGGGCTCCTGAGGAGGCGGGTGGCCTCCCCGCTCCTGGTCTTTCCCTTCCAGTTTTCTCTTTCTTTGCCTTGCCCCCTCCCCCAGCCCCACACAACATGTGGAAACAATCAGGACCTTCCACATTCCTCTGAAGGATTACCCAGCCCCGATCACTTCCAGCTGGGATACCAGGTTGCCCTTCACCCTGAAACTCCTGAGAATGGAGACAAATGGATGAAGGGAGAAGGGGGGAGGGAAGGAAAGGAGGAGGGGAGGAAAAGGAGAGAAGAGGGGAGGTAGGAAGGGAAGGAAGGGGAAAGGAAAAGAGAAGGGAAAGAGGGGAAGGGAAAAGAAAGAAGAAAGGGGAGAGAGTGGGGAAAGAAAGCTGGGAGAGGGGAAAATCCATGGAGATATGGAAAAGAGGAAGGAAAGAAGGGGTGGGAAGAACAAGAAGAGAGGGACACAACAGCCACGGAAAGACACACGTCAGATGTGATCACTCGAAGAAAGACACATGCTCCAGTGGCTGGGCCCCAGGCCTACCAGGGCTTGGTCACATTGGCTTGCTGGGGTTTTTCTTGGAGGGGGTAGGGGCTGGAGAAAGGGAGAAGACTTTACTGGAACTGGGCCTGGGTCGGATAGCTTGGGCTGCTGCCTTAAAAATCCTCCCTGCCTTCTTTCCTCCTCCCTAACGGACCCCAAAGTTCTGTAGAAATGACCGAGGCCCTGGAGAGCTACCCCTGGGACCACAGATTTTTGCCCAACTTGGCGAGGTAGCCAGGAGACTGACCATCTTTAGGGGGAGGTGCAGGAGCCCATTCAGCTTAGGGTAGAAGAAACTACTGCTTGACCCAAAGTGAGAAACTCAACAGAGACTCTGTGTGTGTGTGTGTGTGTGTGTGTGCACACGCGCGCGCGCGTGCTTGAGTATGTGCATGTAGGGGTGGGTGGCCTTGAAAGCCAGTCAGACACTTGGTGGGAAGTCTTTGTGGAAGAAAGCAGTTCTCCTTAGGGCCGAGCCCTAGATAAGGCACTAGAGGACTGAAGGCCTGGGCTGAGATGGTACTAAGGTCATGGTGGGTAGGGGGTGAGGGTGGGGAACCAATCCAGCCTTCCTTAGAGGCAGGACCTACCATCCCCAGAGGCCCTAGTGGCCTGAGGAAGAGGAGCCCAGAGCCCTGACATCCCCAGGGATAGCTTGGGGTTAGCCAAGGGCAAAGAGGATGGACGCCAGGATGCTTCAGCTTAAGACACAGTGGCCAGGAGGGGTTTTCTGACCCCCTACTTTCTCTACCAGGATCCTCAGGCAGATTGTCAGCATGGCCAGGGGGCCCAACTCTAGCTGGCCATGGCCTGGGGCTGACCAGAGTGGTGGACACTGAAATGGCTGGAACTGGAGGGGCTGAGGGCAGGAGTCAGCAATGGGTATGTATCAGCCAAACGACAAAAAGAAGACATTGAGGGCATTGAAGCCTTAGGAAGCCCAGGCTCTGAAGCTACAGCCATCCCTTCTTTATGGGGCAGGGAGGTTTGAGGTTTCTGCTGGCAAGATGCAGACAACCTAAGTAATTCCACTCTCTAGCCCCTCCTCCTACTATAAATTCCCTTTAAAAATGGACCATAGGTAGATGGGATTATCTTCCCTATTCCCATCCCCTTTGGGAAGGCAGAACCCTTGCTCAGTAGCTGTGGGCTCTCACTGGCTGAGCACGGGGTGGGGACTTCAGGATTTAGGTGCCAAGGAAAGGGAAGGAGGGACGGTGCCAGAGACTGATTCTGCCATCCTGAATCTCTCCTCCTGATTTCCTGCCCTCCTCTCTACATAATGGGACTCCTGAGGAGGCCCAAGAAGAAAGTCCTCCAGTTACTCTGAAAACCTCAGGATGCCCTTCTGGCCCCCAGAGGCTTGAGTCCTGGGAATCCTGCTTTCAGCTCAGCACTACCAGCCCCTGCCTCAACTCAGCAGCCAGTGGAGGGGGCTGGAAAAAGGTTGTCACTGTGGGGCTTCCCTTGTCCACAGGTTATTAAAAAAAACATAATAAATATACCAATCCTTTCTTTAAAAAAAAAGTGTTTTAAATGCATTTTTCCCTGAAGATTTCCAGTGTATTCCACAATGTTCCAAAATGAATTTCCCCAAAATAGAGATTTTTTTAAAGCACTTAACGCTATGGTGTTTGTGGGTGTATCTGTCGTTAGCCACTACAGGTAGGACGAGTAACAGGCAATGATGCCAGGTCCCTGCCCTTGTCCCCAAGCAGCCGGACAGACACACAAACACCTGTCATGGCCGTTGCAAGAGTTGATGCACAAGTAATTTGGGATTACAGGGGTTTTCACAGTGGATCCAATCTCTGGTTGGCACCAAAAGCCCATGGCCTGGGACCCCTTCCCACGGAGAGCTCTTCAAGGCCAGGAGGGAGGGTTCTTGGGTGAGGAGGAGGGCCAGGGCAATGCCCTCGAAACTGGACAGACGGGGCCAGCTGTTGCATTCCCTCCCTTCCCCTCCCCCCAGGGTCTTTGTCCTGCCTGTCCTTCCCATAACTCCTCATCCTCCTCCTGCCACCTGCATTCACCTCTACCAGACTTCACACTTTCGATGGGGGTTCATGGGGGAGCCAGGGGCACACTGGAAGTGCTCTGAGAACTCCTTGGAGTTGGAGACGGTGCCGATGACCCGGAAGCGAGAGGGGCTGTGGGGATCTGTGATGAGGCCTTCATGGGAGCTCTCGGGGGTACGGACTGAGCACCAGACCTGCATTAGGGGGAACAAATGAGAGAGGTCAGGGTGATTGGGGATGTGGAGAGAGTCAGGATGGCGTGCCTTCTTTTCCTGCTCTGGAGTTTCAGGGGGAGGAGAGACAGAGTGATGTAGTGGCAACATTGGAGCATTAGAATTATGGGTCTTGGGTTCAAATCCCAGCTCGGCCTTTTACTAACCAAGTAACCTTAGGTGAGTTGCTTAACTTCTTGCGGTCTCAATTCCCTCATCCATAAAAAGGAGCCTGTAAAGTCCTTTTTTATCTCCAAGATCCAATAATAATAATAATTCATATAGCTCTTTAAGGTTTTACAAAGCACCTTAAAAAATCTCATTTGAGCCTTACAAAAACCCATCAGTATCTTCATTTGACAGATATGGAAACTGAGGCTGGCAGAATTTAAATGGCTTGCCTAGTGTCAGGCAGCTAATGGTTGTGTCTGAAGCAGGATCTGAATCCAGATCTTCTTGACCTGCCATTCACTGCCATATCCATTACGTCATGCTGCCTTTTTCAAGGACAGTCCTTCCAGCCCTTGAAAGACTGGCAGGGAGAAGGGAGCACAGGATAAGATGGGGAGGATGGGGTCTGTCTAGAGCCTCTTTGGGACAGCAGGGGGAGCACAGCCCACTCAGACTTCCTAGTGCATTCCCAGGTCTCCACCAGGCTTGGGGGTCTAGGAGAATCAACTCTCATCTTCTCATAGTTTTAGAGCTGAAAGGGGCCTGGGAAGTGATGCGATCTGACACCCTCTGCCTGCCTCAGTTTCCCCATCTGTAAAATGGGGATCATCATCACACCTACCTCCTAGGGTTGTTGGGAGGGTCCAATGAGACCATGATTGTAAAGCACTTGGCAAACCTTAACTATACAAAGGCTGGCTAGGATTACAGATGAGGAAGCTGATGCACAGGGACCAGGGGCATCCAAGCCAGCTGTGACAATGGCCCTGGGCTCAGTCTAGTCTCCCTGGGAATCCGCTCTGGAGCTATGACAGCAAACATTTCTGTAGCATTTTAATTAAGGTTTGCAAACATTTCCTCATCTGACCCTCACAACCACCCTGGGAGGTGGGGGAGGGGTGCTGTTGCCATTATTCCCATTTTACAGATGGGGAAACTAAGGCTGACAGAGGTTAAGTGACTTATCTCCGGTCACACAGCTCGTGAGTGTCTGAGGGAGAATTTGAACTCGGGTCAGCCCCTGTAAATGCCTTCCACACTTTCCCATGGCCTCTGCTCTGCTCACTCTCCCTACACTGGATCTCAGGGGCTGTGCTTGGCAGACGCTTGCTCAAGACAGTCTTGTAGAGGACAGACCAGAGAACCCACCTGAGCAAACCCAAGAAAGAAGAGCTGGTTGTTGGTAAGGCCCAGGGTTGGCAGCGTCTCCTCCTCCCCGTTCTTCTGCACCCAGTTCTGATAGGCCTGTGGGGGGCAGAGAAGAAATCTTAGTGCTCCTAAAGAACAGGGAGCTGCACTCAGCACTTGGGGGCTGATGGTGGTGACTGGGCCTTCCAGGGCCCAGAAACTTTGGGAGATCTCAGCCGACCCTGTGAAGAAGAGGGCTCATTCACTTATTCATTCATCAGACATTTATTTTTTTTAGTTCTACTTTTGTTTTTATTTATTTAATATTTTTAGTTTTCAGCATTGATTTTCATGAGTTTGAATTACAAATTTTCTCCCCATTTCTACCCTCACCCCCCACTCCAAGATGGCATATATTCTGGTTGCCCTGTTCCCCAGTCAGCCCTCCCTTCTATCACCCCACTCCCCCCCATCCCCTTTTCCCCTACTTTCTTGTAGGGCAAGATAGATTTCTATGCCCTATTGCCTGTATATCTTATTTCCTAGTTGCATGCAAAAACTTTTTTTTTGAACATCTGTTTTTAAAACTTTGAGCTCCAAATTCTCTCCCCTCCTCCCTCCCCATCCACCCTCCCTAAGAAGGCAAGAAATTCAACACAGGCCACATGTGTATCATTGTGTAAAACCCTTCCACAATACTCACTATATTTTGCTCCTTCCTATCCTACCCCCCTTTATTCAATTTTCTCCCTTGACCCTGTCCCTTTTCGAAAGTGTTTGTTTTTGATTACCTCCTCCCCTTATCTGCCCTCCCTTCTATGGTCCCGCCTTTTTTAACTCCTTCCTCCTTCTTTCCTGTGGAGTAAGATACCCAATTGAGTGTCTATGTTATTCCCTCCTCAGGTCAAATTGGATGTGAGCAAGATTCACTCATTCCCCCCTCACCTGCCCCCTCTTCCCTTCCTACAGAACTGCTTTTTCTTGCCACTTTTATGTGAGATAATTTACCTCATTCTATCTCTCCCTTTCTCCCTCTCTCAATATATTCCTCTCTCATTCCTTAATTTGATTTTTTTTTAGATATCATCCCTTCATATTCAACTAACCTTGTGCCCTCTGTCTCTCTCTATATGTATATTCCCTTCAGCTACCCTAATACGGAAGCTTCATGAATTATACACATCATCTTTCCATGTAGGAATGTAAACAAAACAGTTCAACTTTAGTAAGTCCCTCATGATTTCTCTTTGTTGTTTACCTTTTCATGCTTCTCTTGATTCTTGTGTTTGAAAGTCAAATTTTCTATTCAGCTCTGGTCTTTTCACTGAGAAAGCTTGAAAGTCCTCTATTTTATTGAAAATCCATATTTTGCCTTGGAGCATTATACTCAGTTTCACTGGGTACGTGATTCTTGGTTTTAATCCTAGCTCCATTGACCTCTGGAATATCATATTCCAAGCCCTTCAATCCCTTAATGTGGAAGCTGCTAGATCTTGAAATATCCTCATTATGTTTCCACAATACGCAAATTGTTTCTTTCTGGCTGCTTGCAGTATTTTCTCATTGATCTGGGAGCTCTGGAATTTGGCAACAATATTCCTAGAAGTTTTCTTTTTGGGATCTTTTTCAGAAGGTGATTGGTGGATTCTTTCCATTTCTATTTTACCCTGTTGTTCTAGAATATCAGGGAAGTTCTCCTTGATAATTTCTTGAAAGATGATATCTAGGTTCTTTTTTTGGTCATGTCTTTCAGGTAGTCCAATAATTTTTAAATTATCTCTCCTGGATCTATTTTCCAGGTCAGTGGTTTTTCCAAGGAGATATTTCACATTGTCTTCCATTTTTTCATTCCTTTGGTTCTGTTTTATAATATCTTGATTTCTCACCAAGTCACTAGCTTCCACTTGCTTCAATCTAATTTTTAAGGTAGTATTTTCTTCAGTGGTCTTTTGGACTTCCTTTTCCATTTGGCTAATTCTGTCTTTCAAGGTATTCTACTCCTCATTGGCTTTTTGGAGCTCTTTTGCCATTTGAGTTAGTCTATTTTTTAAGGTGTTATTTTCTTCAGTATTTTTTTGGGTCTCCTTTAGCCAGTCATTGACTTGTTTTTCATGGTTTTCTGGCATCACTCTCATTTCTCTTCCCAATTTTTCCTCTATTTCTCTAACTTGCTTTTCCAAATCCTTTTTGAGATCTTCCATGGCCTGAGACCAGTTCATGTTTTTCCTGGAGGCTTTTGATGTAGGCTCTTTGACTTTGTTGACTTCCTCTGGCTGTATATTTTGCTCTTCTCTGTCACCAAAGAAAGATTTCAAAGTCTGAGTCTGAATCTGAGTCCGTTTTCGCTGCCTGGCCATGTTCCCAGCCAACTTACTTGACCCTTGAGTTTTTCGTTGGGGTATGACTGCTTGTAGAGTATAGAGAACTTTGTCCCAAGCTTGAGGGGCTGCGCTGTTGTTTTCAGAGCTATTTCTACACAGCAAGCTCTGCCACACCAGTGCTACTCCTCCCCAGAGAACGGCCAACCCAGACTGCGACTCAGATCTAAGCTGGCTCAGTACTCCCGCTCAGATCCACCACTTAATTCCTCCCACCAGGTGGGCCTGGGGCCAGAAGCAACTGCAGCTGTAGTTCTGTAGCTGCACCACCTCCATTGCCCCTGAGGTGGTGGCCAAACTGAGAACTCCTTTCATTCTGTCCCAGTAGTTTTTCCCACTAACCTTCTCTGTTGTCTTTGGTGTTTATGGGTTGAGAAGTTTGGTAACTGCCACAGCTCACTGATCCAGGGCGCTAGGGCCTGTTCCACCTGGCTCCCGGTCTGGTTGGTCTGGGCATGGCTCATGCTGGGCTCTGCTCCACTCTGCTCCCAGCTCCGTGCGGTAGACCTTATCCTGTGACCATCCAGGCTGTCCTGGGCTGGAGCCCTGCTTCCCTCTGCTATTTCGTGGGTTCTACAGTTCTAGAATTTGTTCAGAGCCATTTTTATAGGGATTGGAGGGACCTGTTGGGGAGCTCACGCAAGTCCCTGCTTTCCAGCCGCCATCTTGGCTCTGTCCCCATTCGTCAGACATTTAATAAACTCCTACTACACGCTAAGTGCTGTGTATGTAAAGCTGAAAACCAACAATCTCTGCCAGCAAGGTGCTTCCCTGCTACTGTTAATTAGTCACTCAACAAGCACCAAGTGCCTACTGTGTAATAGGCACAGGGGAAGCATCCAAAAATGTCATCCTGGCCTCCTCTTTTTCTCTCATGTTCCCTATATCTAAATGGTTACTTCCACACCATACCTCACACATGTTCCCTTCTCTCTACTCACACCTTAATTCAGGACTTCTAGACCAGAGGTATCAATGCTTCTGGTAGGCTCCAAATGTGGCCCACAACACTCCCACATGCAGCTTGAACCAGATTAAAATGTAATTGGGAAATACTTTACAATATAAGTAAAGTGCAACAAAACATAGATGAGAATACATTTTAAAACTAATTTACTGTGCACCTTATGTATGGGGATCCTTATGTATGGATTAGTGGCCCCTGTTTTCATTTAATATTGCTGCTCTAGACTAAAAAAAAATTAGTCTTTGTTATTCTGAGTTTGAAAAACACCAGTAAGTGTGAATGTTTTTGTATACAAAGAAGAATAGAGAGGATTGTGTATGAAACCAGGAATTTCCACATCTAGCTTGTCTCCTTTTAACAAGATATAAATCCAATGTGTTAATTTCAAAGCTGTCTCGCTTATCTGCGTTTCCTCCTGACCCCCCTTCTGTATTTTTCTGTGCCTTCTTTAAATGATTCTTTTCCTCCTATTGCTCTTTTTTGGGCATGACTACCGCTAGCCTTAACAACTCAGCCAATTAAAAAAAATCAATTCTTTAACAATTGAGCGCAATCAATCAAAATAAATCCATGCAAAGATGTATGCTTCATTGTATTGGATATTAGAGGTAACAGGGAGCCTCTGAAGGTTTCAAGCAGAGGAGAAACCCGGTTAGATCTGTAGCTTGGGGAGATTTTTTTCCTTCCTCTTTCTTTCTCCCATTCTCTCCTCCTTTTCTTCCTACTCTTTCACTCCTTTGCTGCCTCTTATCCTGGTGATTTTCTGCCTGGAATCCCCAGGGAAATCTCTTAGGTCTCTAGCAGCGACTTCTGAGCTTGTCAGGAGTGGGAACTGAGGGAGGTGGCTCTCATTGGGACCCCCATCTCTTGCCTTTCTCAGACAACCCAAGGGAGTTCAAAGAAAATGAGAATTCTGCTCCCTGAGTTAGGCAGCATCAGAGGAAGGGGCCGATGGATGCTATATTTACTGCGTGCCATAGTTCCCCCAAACCTGTTTATTTGTGCCTTTTTGGTGCTCATCAGGCCATGTAGCTCACCCTACCCTTTCTCTGGAACCTTCCACATCTACAATCTTCCACACTAAAAACTTCTACTGTGGAAGCTTCTTCCCTTTCCCATTCTCCAGTCCCTCAAATTAGGTCTTCTCTTATGAGAATTAAAATGCACCTACTGCTTTTAGCATCACTGGCTGGTTTGTCTCCTATTACTCCCCTCAATTTAGTATACTGAGAGGCAGAGGGGTATAGTAGATAGAAAACAGGCCTTGGGGTCATGAAGCTCTGGGTTCCAGTCCTGCCTTGAACACATGGGGCTGTTTAACCTGGGCAAATCACTTAACCTCTCATTGCCCTCTAAGTCTATAAGGTTGCAGGAAAGGAGCTGACCTTAATTAGGAGAAAGAGACCCTGATAAAAATGAAATACCAGAGTCAATCCAAAAACAAAATCTAGTCTGTACTCCAGTCAAACTGCATTCCTCTGACCCCCAAAAACATTCTCCAGAATTCTATCCAAAAGTTCCCTAAGCCAGAAGTGTACCCCCTGCCCACAACACACCCTGTTAGATTCCTACCCACTCCTACCTACCTCCTCCATGAAGCCCTCCTTGATTTTTCCCCTAGGCTGATTTTTACATGGTTCTTTAAGACTTTTAAAGCACTTTACGAATGTTATCTCCCTTGATGTTCAAAACAGCCACATGAGGTAAGTACTGCATGTACTGCTTCTGCCTTTTTGCATGTCCCAAAGAAATCAAAGAAAAAGGATCCACATGTAAAGGATTCACAAAAATATTTATAGCAGCTCTTTTGGTGGTGGCGAGGAATCAGAAACTGAGCAAATGCCCATTAAGTGGGGAATGGTATACGAAAGTGACAGAATCCTATTGAGTTGTAAGAAATGATGAAGGGCACAGTTTCAGAACCTGGGAAGACTTGGATGAACTGATGCGAGGTGAAGTGAGCAGAACCAGGAGAACAATAACAACAGCAACACTGCAAAGATAATTAACTGTGAAAGACACAGGAACTCTGCTCCACGAAACGACTAATTGAAATCCGAGAGGACCAATGATGAAGAATGTTACACACTTAACAGAGAGGTGATAGATTCACTGTGAGGAATGAGACAAATATTTTTGGGAGATGGACAATGTGGAAATTTGTTTTGCTTGACTATGAATAATTATTACAAAGTTTTTTCCCCTTTTTTGTTTTTGTTTTGTTCTAACGGTGGGGAGGAATGGGAGGGAAAGAAAATAAATTTTTGTTAATTGAAAACAATTAAATTAAAAACAAACAACCCCAACCCTCAATTTAAATTTAAACTCGGCACATAATAGATGTTTAATGAACATTTGTTCAGGGAGGGACAACATCCCAGCAAAATATGTCTGCTCTGTCATTGTTTCAAAGAAAGAAACCAAACCACTGAGGCTGCTAGGCTTCCACTCAGCTCTTACCCTATAGGCCGCCTTGAGACCCCCGTTGTCGGCGATGTTCTCTCCCAGGGTGTGGCGGCCATTCACTGCCTCTCCGTTGACCGTATAGTTGCTGTATTGCTCTACCATGCACTCAGTCTGCTGCTTGAATGCTTCCACGGAGGAGTTCTTCCACCAGGGCCGGAGATTGCCATCTTTGTCATACTCCCGACCTAGGGTCAGAGAGAGGAGGCTTAAGAGGGGGAAGCCATCACGGTCCAGGGACCTTCTGTCTTCCTCTCCCCTCTTGTCGGCAGAAAGAACCACAGTGTGCTTGAAGCAACTGACCATAGCTATACCATAGTACCTATGGTACCACATGGTACCATAGGATAATGCTCTGGACTATTAGCCCCATGAGGCTTTGTCTTATCTAAACTTTGAGTCTTCTTTTTAAAAAAAAAATTATTAATAATAGCTGACATGCATATAGCACTTAGGGTTTGAAAAGCATATTACATACACTACTTGATCCTCCCAACAATCCTGTGATGTGGGTGTTATCTCCATTCTACAAATGAGGAAAATCAAAGGGCTTTCCAAGGGTCACACTGCTAATAAGTTCTGCACACAGAAGGTAGCTGATCAATGTTAGCTGAATCACTGGTTTCCCTGGGTGGCTGGGATTTCTTCTGAGGAACAGAGGGTCAACTGGTCATGAATAGATACAATAACCATTTTGAAAACTAGGAACCTGAAGCCTAAAGTAAAATGACCAGGCCCTCCAAAGACTCACATCTAGGTTCTTTACTTTACATTAGACTTTGCATTGATTGGAAGATGGGGGTGGAAGTGAGGTTGCCAAAAACTCCCTAGGGAGGAGGTGACCTCTGGTCCTTCCGATGATCAAGTCATTTAATTTTCCTTGGCCTCTGTTTCCTTCTATGTACAAGAAGGAAACAAGCATTTATTAAGCACCTACTACATGTTAAAAGCTTTACAAATATCATATCATTTGACCCTCACAGCAACCCTAGGAGGTAAGTGCTATTAATATTCGTATCTCACAGTTGAGGAAACAGAGGCTGAGAGGAGTTAAGTAACTTGCCCAGGGTCATACAACCAGTAAGTGTCTCAGGTGAGATTTGAACTCATGATTTCCTGACTCCATCAGCACTCTATCTCCTATTCCACCCAGCTGCCACAAATGTAAAATAAAGGATATTCAATTGACAAATGGTCAACGGATGTGACCTCTCAAAGAAAGAAATTCCATCAGCTATCGACAACGACGTGAAAAAAAAATGCTCCAGATCACTAATAATTAGAGAAATGGACATTAAAATATCTCTGTGGTTTCATTTCACATCCATCAGCTTGACAAAGAGGACAAAGAAGGAAAGCGACAAATGTTGGAGGGGCTTTGGAAAGGCAGGCACATTGATGTACTGTTGGCGGGGCTGTGAACTGGTCCAGCCATTCTGAAAAGCAATTTGGAACCATTCCCCCAAATCACTAAACTATGCATACTCTTTGATCCAGTGACATCACCACTAGCCCATGCCCCAGTGAAATCAAAGAAAGAAAAAGAGATGCCATGGGCACAGTAATCTTGATAGCAGCTCCTTTTGTGGAGGCAAAGGGGATGCCCATTGACTGCGGAATGGTCGAACAAGTTAAGTTCACGCAGCCAGTGTGTGTCAGAGGTGAGGCTTGAGCCCAGGTGTGTATGCTGACTCCAAAGGCAGCCCTCTATGCACTCCATCATTAATCAAAATAATCACTAATATTCATATAAGTGTTTTCAGACTTATAAAGTGATTGCCTCATGATAACCCTAATAGACTGCAAGGTCCAAGAGGGTAGGGGCTTCATAGAAGAACTGGTTGCTGGGGTGGAAACTGGTGGGGGAAAGTAACCATTCTACCTCAAAATCTGTGACTGAGGAGAGAAAACCTGGGCATCATCTAACATGGACCCTAAATTTTTGGACAGGAGAGTTTGAAAAGTTTGGAGAAAGAATAGATAGCATCCTATGGACCCCAAATGACAGAGAAGTAAAAGCCCAGGAGGGATGGAAAGCTCCCAAGAATCAAATCCTAAGGATGCAAAGAGAAATGACTCCAAAGAGGAAGAAAAGGGGAGCTGTACAAAGAGACTGGTGGGGGAGCACGGGAAACTCAGACCATGTCAGATTTCTACAAGACGTGTAGAGAAGATGAGAGTAAGGGCAGGAAACTGAGAGTGAGCACAAACATCTGGTACAGGATTCGAAGGATAGAGTGCCAGGAATGTTCAAACTCTGAACGAGCAGGGCTAAGCAAGGTTGGCTGGATGATTGTTGTCCTGTGTTTTCAAAGCAGACCAAAATGACATCACTATGTTGGATTCAAGATACAGGATGTCCGACTGTGGCTGATCAGACCAATACGAGCTCAGAAGGCTCTACCACAGGTTGGGCACAAACAGTCCACATGAACATCTGCAATGGTTTCTTTTGAGCTACTGCAGTTCTGCTTTGCTCATCGAGCACAGCACCCTCTTGGATTCAGGCACACTATGCTGGGTGGTCCTATGCCAGTGTCTCCCACATCACACAATTGATTCCAAAGTTCTTCAGAGAGACATTGAGAGTGTCCTTGTATCATTTCTTCTGACCACCATGTGAGCCTTCCTTGCATGAATTCTCCATAAAATAGTCTTCAAGGCATTTGAACCACGTGGCCAGCCCATGGGAGGTGAGCTCTCTGCAGTACTTTGAATGCTTCACAATTTAGCTTAAGAAAGAACTTAGTGTCTGGTACCTTATCCTACCAGCTGATCTTCAGAATCTTCCTAAGACAATTCAAACGAAAGTGATTCAGTTTCCTGGCATAGCACTGGTAGACTGTCCAGGTTTCACAGGCATACAACAGTGAGGTCAGCACAATGGCCTCTGTAGAACTCCAGTTTGGTAGGCAGCCTAATAACTCTTCTCTCCCACACCTTCCTTTGGAGCCTCTGAACACTGAGCTGGCCCTGGCAATGCATGCGTCAACATCATCATCTCTGTGTACATCTCTGGGAAGTATACTGCCAAGGTAAGTGAGCTTATCCAAAACATTTAATATTTTTCCATTTGCTGTAACCGATGATTCCATGTATGGATGGTGTGGTGCTGGCTGTTGGAGGACCAATGTTTTCTTGGTGTTAAATGTTAGGCCAAAATTAACACAAGCAACAGAGAATCAATCCATACTTCATTGCATTTCAGCTTCAGAGGCTACATGGAGTGCAGAATCACCTGTAAACAAAAAGGCATGCACCAACTCTCCCTCAACTTTAGTCTTAGCTTGTAGCCTTTTCAAATTGAAGAATTTACCATCAGTATGGTAGCTGACCTTGATGCCATGTTTGTCCTTACTGAAGGCATCTGACAACACTGCTGAAAACATCATGCTAAAATGCATGGGAGCAAGCACATATCCTTGCTTCACCCCACTGGTGACTGGGAAAGCATGAGAGCATCATCCATTACCCAGAAGCCATGTAAGCATGCCATCATGGGAGTGGCATACAATATTGATGAACTTCTCCAAGAAGCCAAGTTTTGCCATAATTTTCCATAAGTCCTCATGACTGACAGTATCAAAGGCCTTGTTCAGATCAATGAACTTTGTGTACAGACCTCTGTTCTGTTCCTGGCATTTCTCCTGGAGTTGTTGGGCAGCAAACACCATACTGACCTTTCTGAAGCCAAACAAGCTCTCAGGTAGATGACCATCTTCCAGGTGAAGGAGTAGCCTATTAAGGAGGACTCTGGCAAGAGTCTTGGAATTTTGCCATTGATGACTGAGAGATGACACCCTACCAACCCCACCCTGTAATGGTCACAAGGCAACCCATTTCCTTTATCTTTAGAGAAATGGACAATGGAGACATCCTTGAACTCCTGGGGGATAACCTCTTCTTGCCTCATAGCCCAAAAAATCTCAGTCAAGTTTTACATGAGCAGTGGACCTCCTGCCTTATAAATCTCAGCTGGAATAGAATCAGGCACTTTGTCATACAAGAGAAGCCTAATGGTATTCAAAACCTCTTCTTCAGTTGGAACTTCAGCTAGTGAGGGACTGACTTTAACCTGAGGTATACAGCCAATGGCTTCAGCATTGATTGATGATGGTCTGTTCAGAACACTATGGAAGTGTTCTGCCCATTTCTCTAGGATCATGTCCTTATCACTAATCAATGTAGTTCCAACAGAACTGAGTAGTTGAGAGGCACCATAGGTCTTTGGCCCATAAACAGCCTTCAGAGGGGATGTAGAAGCACTTTGGATTGTCACTCTCTGCATAAAACTCATCTGTCTTCTTACTCAGTCAAGAATCCTGCATCTCTCTAAACTTCACTTGTACTTTACTTTTTATGTAACACGTTCAACGCTGCCTTCTCAGAGATGAACAAACTATCCTGCTGGTAAACCCTGTGGGGTTCTCATTTTTCATTGAGCAGTTTCTGAATTCCTCATAATTTACATCAAACCAATCCTGATGTTTGCAAGTGTTCTGGCCCAGATGAGTAAATGCAGTGCTATACACCAAATCTCTGAAAGCTGCCCACTCCTTTTCTGCTCCACTGTTACCAACCATGTGATGGCTCAACTTTCCCTCCAAGTTAGCAATGAACTGTTCCTGCTTTGTAATCTGTTGACATTAAGTCTTCTGGTAGCTGGTAGTCATCATGCCTTGGGGCCACTTTTGTTGAATGCAAATACTTAGCACGGAGAGGATAAGTCTATGATCAGTCCAGCACTCTGCACCACACTTCTCCTTCATCACTCTCACATCCTGTCTGTCCCTTCTCCTGACAATGACATAATCTATTAAATGCCAGTGTTTGCTGTGAGGGTGCATCCATGAAGTTTTATTGCATTTAGGTAAAGAGAAAACAGTATTGGTGAAGATATCATAAGATACACAAATCTTCAGTAGTAAGTGACTGTTGCTGTTGCTGTTTCAATGCATTCCTCCTAAGGACTCCCTGATATGTCTGGTAGTCTGTTGCTTACTCTTCCACTAAAGTCACCCAGAATTATTAGCTTGTACTCTTTCAGCACATTGATAACGAGGTTCTCCAGGTCTTCATAAAATTTTTCTTTGACCTCATCAGGATTTTTCATGGTGGGAACAGAAGCATCGATAACGTTGGCATGGTGCTTTCCTACAATGGGTGATCACATTGTCTCGAGCAATGACAGCATTGACTCCTTTTGGGAGGCATACAAGCTTGTTGATTAGATTAGTTTTGATTGTGAAACTTGTGCCACCTCCAAGGTGCTCCTTGTCACTGCAGCCACTCCAGAAGAACATGTATCTAGCTCCAACTTCGGTAAGCTGGTCTTCATTTGCCAGCCTTGTTTCACTCAGGGCTGCTATGTGGATGTGATACCTGCTGAGTTTTCTCATAACAAGAGCTGTTTGTCTTTCAGGTCTATTGGATTTCATGTTGTCCATAAGCGTGCACATATTCCATGTACTCATAGTGAGTGGAATCATCTTTGCAAAAGTTTTTGTACATTTTTTGTATTTCAACCACAAGGTGGGATCCCCACCTACCATGGTAAGCAGGCCAGGGTTGGGCACATTTCCTATCCCCTTCCTCATGCCAGGAGGTGAGTTGCACAGTCCTTCAAAAGGCAGCTCAGACACCCAGGGGGCTGCTGCTTCAGTTGAGGGAGAAGACGACCCTATAGCCTGGGCCACCTGCGTGCAGGTTTGTGACTACAGCTCCCAGTGTATCCATACCTGCTGCTTTGTCACTTTCCTGTAGCCATAGGACTTTGAGGTAGGTGAAAGTGAATAAAATGATACAGATGGTGCCTTTTGACTAGTGCATAACTTAGATTTAAGTGAGGCAGAGCTGCATAAACTTGTTGGCCTCACTCTTTCTTCCAGAGTCATAGGAGTCCAATGGCAAGACAAAAATCAAAATGACTAGTGATGGCTTAGGATGCAGTGGGTGACCTTGGCATCTTCAATATCTAACCAAGTTCTAAGTGCTTCAGTTGCCTTCACGGACATTGGAACAAACTGTTCTCATCTGCCCATCCCACTGGGGAAAGTCTTCACATGCTTGGGCTAGACACTTCCCTAACTCACCGATGGGCTTCAGAGCCCTTGGTTACCCTCAACCTGGTTTAGCCCATCTGCTGAAACCATTTTCCAGGGTGTGGCCTCAGCACATGCTATAGCTTCTTGGAACTACAGGTGAGAGATGGGTGAATCAGGTAGACACCAAAGGTGGATGAGCAGCCCTCACACCACAGGTATTAGTCTCCCCTGAACACACCCTACACCCCAGTAAGCACAGAATGTCATTAAAAATAAAAAGGGTTTTTTTAAGCTAATGTATATAAAGTGTGTCTCAAACCCTGAAGCCCTATATAAATGTCAGCACTTCTGTTATTATTACTACAACAAGCTAGATCAGTGAAAAGAGCGGGATCAAAGAAAAACCTAACTTCCTCTTTGGAGGGCATGGGATGAGGATGATACTCAGAGAACAGAAAGCTTTGGAATGGGAATCGATGAACAAAAGTGGCTAAGTGAGAACTGAAACCCAAGATAAGTAGGGAGAAAATAAGCACCTGGCTGCCCTCGATGAATTCAGGTTATCAGGACCAGGCAAAATAATGGATGCCTCCACCCTCAGGCATGTTATGAGTACTTGCAGACACTATTATACGATGATCAACAGTGAACGACTTAGCTACTCTCAGCAATACAACGACACAAGACACTTCTGAAGGACTTATGATGAAAAATGCTCTCCACATCCAGAGAAAGAGCTGATGGAGTCTGAATGGAGATGAAAGCATACTTTTTTTAAACTTTCTTTTTCTTGTTTTTTTTCCCTCTCTTTTTTCTTTTGGTCTGTGTTCTCTTTTGCCATGGCTAATGTGGAAATATGTTTTGCATGAATGCACACATATAATCTGTATCAAAGTGCTTGCCTTCTCAAGGAGGGATAGAGGGAATTTGAAACTCAAGAATTATAAAAAAAAATGTTAAAAATTTTTTTTACATGTAATTGAGAAAAAATTAAAACATTCTTTAAAAAAAGAAAGAAGAACTTGCAGATGTGATGGCTTAACCTCTTTCAGCCATTGCTGAAAGACTGTGGAGAATAAGAGAGATATCGGAGAACTGGAGAAAGGCAGGTGTTTGAATTTTCAAAAAAGGAGGAGGGGAGCCTCCGCAAACTGTAGGCCAGTGAGTGTGGCTTTGATTCCTGGCAAAGTTCTGGAATGGACTATTTAAGGGTTGGCAAGAGAACATCTGAGAAAGGAAGACATGGCTACAAAGACCCAGCATGACTTCATAAAAATCAGGTCATGCCAAACTAACTTTATTTCTTTTTTTGACAGGGTTACTAGTCTGGCGGATCCAGGGAATGCTGTCAGTCCAGTTCAGCTAGATTTTAGTGAAGCCTCTGGCAAAGCTTCTCAAGGCCGATCGTGTGGACCAGTCGGAAAGCTCGATTTGCTAGACAACAAGACAATAAGATTCTGTTTGGTCGAATGGCCAGAACCAAATTGTTAATGCTTCAGTGCCAACTTGGGAAGAGACCTCTAGTGCAGTGACTTAGGAATTTATGTTTGGCCCTGTCATAGCTGTTTCAGATTTTTATCCATGATCTGGATAAAGGGAAAGATGACAGGCTTGTCCAATCTATTGACACCACAAAACTGTGAGAGGTAGCTGTGGGATGGTAGGGTCAGAATTCAAAATGATTTTGTGACAGGTTAAAAGAGAGGCCTGAATGGAGGGGAACTTAATAAGGATAAATGTCAAGTCTTATACTTAGGTTCAAAAAATCAACTTCAAAAATACAAGATGGGAGAGATGTGATTGAGGAGCAGTTTTAAGAAACGATCTGCTGGGCAGTTTTGTTACTGCTGTGCTAAATTCAACATATACTTAAAAAAAACCCTCTGTATATAACAGAAGTTTGGATTTTGATATACAATTCTCAGCCAATTTCTAGTCTTATTTGTACAGAGGGTGCCAAAAGTTTTAGTGCAGTTTTAAGCCTTCATTGCTCAAATACAAATAAAGAAATACCAATGTTTGTCAAGTTCATAATAAAAATGAAAATGAGGGGAGGGTGGGGAAGATCTACAAGCTTACTTTGAATTTAAGTCAGCTGTGGGATACAGGAGCTAAGAAGGCTAATATGATCTTGGGCCACTTTGAGAGGCAGAGTGTCCAGGACCATGGAGGTCATAATCCCCCTGTACTCTGCTCTGGGCAGATCACATCTGGAGTGCTGCAGCCAGTTCTGGGTGCCATAATTTAGAAACGATACTGATAGGCTAGAGAAGGTCCAGAAAAGGATAACTAAGGTCATGAAGGGCCTTGAGTAAATTGAAGGAATGAAGCATGGAGACAAATGAAGGAATGGGTTAAGTTTGGCCTGGGGAATAGATTTAGTAGGAACATGAGAGCTGGCCTCAAGGGCTATTTAAAGGGCTAAAAAATGGAAAAAGGAGGAGATTTGGCTTGGCTCCAGAGCACTGATCCAGGAACAATGGCTGGGAATTGCAGAGAGGCAGATTGAGACCCGATGTAAGCAATTAAAGCTGTCTAAAAGCAGGAGAGGCGGCCTCTGGAGGCCTCTGGTTTCCCTTCATTTCCCTCAGTCTTTAAGCAAAGTCTAGATGACCATGAGCCAAGCATCTTCTATAAAGGATTCAGATTCAGGTATGGGTTGGACTAGATGTCCCCTTCTGACTTTGAGAGTCTACAGTTCTGCATCTGTACCTTATCTGAACTGTCCCAGTGCCTACCAAAGGGCTTTGTACACAGACGGCGCTTAATAGGTATCTGTTGAAGCTATATGATAATAATTATTATAGTTAATTTTATAGTATATTTTAATAGTTTATTATATTTATTATAATTTATAATGGATTTAATCTACTATAGAATTATCATAAATTATAATATAGTTATTTATTACAATAACTACATTAGATTTATTAAAATTGTTAGAAATCAAATACTGATTATTATCAACTTAACAATTACAATAATAATTTTGATCTTTATTTTAATATTGGGTATCCTCATCTCACCCAGGCTAGAAGTGCAGGGGCAAATCACTGGCCCAATCCCACTGCTGATCAGCATGAGCACTGTGACCTCTGTCCTCTTTAGGCGATGTGGTGGCTCTTGCTTCTTTCAGCAGCAGGGAGTATAGGCAAGCCCTACTATGCTTGTGTGTGATTATCACTAGCAAGCTCATTTTATAGATGAGGAAATTGATTCCCAGAGAGGGAAAGCTGCTTGTCTTAGGGTCACATAATTAATATTAGAGGCAGGATTTGAACCCAGTTTTCCTGATTTCTTTGTATTATATCAGCAGCACCATGTGTTTTACTACCTGTGTGCCACTTTACATAGGCTGGTGAAAGTATATGGTGGGCTGGGAAGTTTGGGGGCTTATTTTCAAGGCTTGGTTAAGGTGCCTCTGATTCTGGGCCCCTTATGTCTGGGTAACAGCAAACTCAGACATCAAGATTAGTCTCTGGGAATTAGGGCTTGCTCAAAAGCAAAACCTCATCCCTTCCTTGCATCCACGGCCAGGCATTCTGGGTCCTGAAAACTTTAGAACAGAAACAGGCAAGAAGATGAGGGGACTCAGGCAGTAGAAGGCTCCTAGAACTAACTCACCTTGATCATCAAAGGCGTGAGTCAGCTCATGGCCCACAACAACCCCGATTCCGCCGAAATTCAGTGACCTGCAGAGTAAGGAAAGAGGTGTTACATGCTGGATATGAAGGGTAGGTTAGGACATGAAGGGGTGTTAGCTTTTTCCTGAGTGAATAAAAACTTAGCTGGCCCACCCACTATTTTAAGCCAGCCCCAGACCACTGGACTGTGCTCACATCCCATCCGGCCATTCACCTCTGCCATCCTAGCATTTGCACAATAATTGAATCAATAGTTGCTTTGATAATTAAATCAATACTTACTGCTTTCTATGGCCATATTCACAATCTATATGACTGCTTAGATCATAGCTCCCTTCCCTGGCCACCACTACCCTACGTGTGTTATCTCCTCCTATTAGACGCTGAGGAAGAAGAATGTTTCTCTTTTGTAGCTGTGTATCCAGCACCAAATTAGTCAATGGCAAGCCAAGTAAAACTTTCCAGCACACAGTAGGAGCTTAATAAATGCTTCTTCACTCATGAATTTCCTAATCTTATGACCCTCAAGTCATAGGACCATGGAATTTAGCACCTGAAGGAAACTAGGTGGTCTCTAAGTTTCCTTTTCACTCTGAATTTAAGTTCTTCTGATAGGTCAACAAGCATTTATTAAGCACTTACTGTGTGTCAGGCATTGGGCTAATAGTAGCTAACATTTATATTGTGATTTAACATGTGCAAAGCACGTTTAAAAAATATTATCTCATTTGATATTTGCAACAATCTTGTGAGGTAGATGCTACTGTACCCACTTTACAGACAAGGAAATTGAGGTGAAAGGTCCTGCCCAGGGTCACGCAACTCATAAGTATCTGAGGCAGGATTCTAATTCAGGGTTTCCTTACTCCAAGTCCACAATTCCATCCCTCTGTGCTACCTACAGAAATAGCCCCCTGCCCTCAAACAGCTTATTCTATGATCCCAGAGGTCATTCAGTTGAACTCCCTCATTCTAGAGGAAGAAACTGATATCCAGAGAGGGGGAGAGCCTTGCCTGAGGTCACATAGATAATAAGGAAATTCCAGTCATCTACCTCTAGTTTTAGCATTCTTTCAAATGTCCTGCAGTTCCTTTATTCATTGAAGGGTGGTAAGTGAGTCTGGGAACAAGGTAGAAGGATCATGGTCCACTTACACGTGCCACAGAGGACTCTAGTCTGAGCCACTAGGCATGGGCAAGGCCAGGGTCCTGGGGCCCACATGGGACTAAGCACTTCCTATCGAGAACTTTACCTGGTCTGAACATGACTCAGAAGAGGAAGGAGGCAGTGAGCATTAAGCCTCTATCTGCCAAAGAGCAGATTTAACTCTTTGGACAATGTCCCCTCCCCTGAGTCCATCATTTCTTTGAGAGAAATTATTATCAATTATTGTTACCAAGATTATCAATAGCTAGCATTTATATAGCGCTTTTAAGGTTTGTAAAGCACTTTACATGTAATATGTCTTTTTGTGAGGCCAGACGGGCATTTTTCATCTCTGGGGTCACTGATCTTGCCTGGGTCTGACCCCTCCAGATGAGAAACTCATCAGATCCCCCATATCCCTCTAGGGATGTCCTAGATTCCACTCTGTGGGAGAGCCTCGGGTTTCATCAAAATCTGGGGGAGGGGTAGGGATTGAGGAGTATCTTAAGAACTTGAAAGATAGCTAGATTTAAAGTTAGGAAAACATGGGTTCAAATCCTGCTTCAGACACTTTACTAGCTATGCGACTTGAACAAGTCAATTTTAACTTCTCTTGGGTTTCATTTCTTCATATGTAAAAATGAGCGGGGTGGACTTGTTGGCCACTCGGGACCCTTTCAGCTCTGACTCTGTGACTCTATGATGTCAACCCTTCCCTCTGAAGCTCCCTGGAGAAATCCCAATGATAACACCTGATAATAACAGCTCCCATTTCTCTAGGGTTTACAGAACAAGGTCTTCACAATAGCCCTGTGAAGCAGGTGACAATTGTCTCCATTTTAAAGATGAGGGAACTGAGGCTCAGAGAGAGAAAGTGGTTAACCAGGGTTTGGGATTCAAACCTGGCTCTTTCCACTAAACAGAAATGCTAATTATCTATGCCCTCCCCCACCCCCACCCCATGTTCTGTTGAAGGCTCAGGGCTGTTTCTGCCTGAGTGGATTCATCTTTGTAGAATGTCCAGTCATGGTATGAAGACTGGGCCAAGAATCTGTTATTACCAAGAGTTCTTCCCTCTGAGGATGCATCCATAACTCAGTTATGGAAGGCTCTCCCTCTTCGTCCCTGACTCAGTTTACCTGGCTTCCTTCAAGAGATCCAACCTCTCCTTCTGCTGGAAGCCTTCCCCAGTCCCCCAAACTGCTAGTACCCACCCTGCTAACATTCTATCTATTCTGTAAGTAACTTATAGGTTTAGATACATGTTATCTCTACTCATTCTCACTCTCGTCAGAATGTAAACTCCTTGTGGGCAGGACCCAGTTTTGCCTTTTTTTTTTTCTTTATATCTATTATTTAGTTCAGCCCAGCGCCTAAGTTAAAGAAAGGCTTTTTTGACCGATTGACCGAAGGGAAGGAGGAGATGGGAAAAGCTGAAATAGGCCACAGGACATTTCGGAAACCTCATACTTGGGGGACGTGCGGGTGTAGAAGGGAGCCTGCAGGATTCCAGCCGGAAACACGATCTCGTTCTTGGTGGGTGAGTAGTAGGCGTTCACCGTGGGAGGGGTCATACTCCACCTGCGTGAAACACGAGAATCAAAGGGCCAGAGGTCATGGGGGGAAAGCCAAGGATCACCCCACTGTTTTGATGCGCTGAATTTCTACCACTCACCCTCTCATCATCCTTCCCCCAAACCCTCCCCTGCTCCTACCTTCCCCATTGCTGGAGTGGGTACCACCATCCTCCCAGTCCCACAGGCTCACAACTGAAATGTCATCCCAGGTTTCTCCCTATCTCTCACCCCCTCTATCCAATATGTTACTAAGGCCTGTCAACCTCACCCTGCAACCCTTCTTCTGCATGCCCCTTTCTCTCCTCTGACCCTGCTATCATTCTGGTGCAGCCTTCATCACCTCATGCCTAACCAATAACCTGCTGGTGGGTCTACCTGCCTCAAATCTCCCCCCACTCCAGTCTCCAAATATAGCGCTCTTCTCATTACACCATCTTGCTTCTTTCCATCTTACAGATGAGGAAAGTGAGGCTTGGGCAAATAACTCGCCTAGGGTCACACAGCTTTTACACTGGTAAAACCAGGTTAAACCCTGGTTTTCTGACTCCAGGTTCAGTGTTCATTTTCCTGTATCTTATGGCTTCATATACTACCTAGGATATCCATGTGGTACTTATCAAATGCACTGCCATGTTCAATGAACATTTATTAAGCACTGACTCTATACTAAGGACTGGAGATACAAAGGCAAAGACAAAACTATCTGTCCTCAATGAGGTTATATTCTACTGGGTAACCCAACATGTACTCAGATGGAAAACAGAGTAGGGAGAAAACACTCAGGTTTTATGTGATTATAAGCTTTGGAGCTGGAGGGACCTTGGAGGTCATCTAATCCAAATCTTTCATTTTACAGTTGGGGAAACTGAGGCCTGAAGATGTTAAGAGATTTGCCCGTGGTTGCATAGGAGCTAAGTGGCAGATCAATGATCACACTTCAAGCACTTTCCTTTCCCAATGGAGTCTTATGGTCACAGTTCCTATGCCTCCCCTATGAGCCCAGGATGATAGAGGGGGTCCAAAAAACTTACTGATCCCTGTTGGGAGCTTTTCTGAGCTGGTCTGCAGTGACTCTGGATGAGAAGTTGAAAAACCGCATAGCATTCTCAAAGTAAAGATCTGGTATGGCATTGTACTGGAAAAGAGAGAGATTTCTGGGACATACTCAACAAGTGAGAATACAGTCTCCCATTTCACAGGGCACACTCCCTTTCAGTCAGTCACCAAGCATTTCTTAAGTACCTATCAAATGTCAGGCACTGTGCTAAGTTGGGGATACAAAATTGGCAAAAGGAGCTCACATTCTTATAGGAGAGACAACATATACAAGATCTTCACAAGATAAATGGAAGGTAAACAAACAAACAAACATGAGGGAAGGTGCAAACAGTGCCAGAGACCAGGAAGGGTCTCTTGCAGAGGATGTGATTTGAGCTGAGTCTTAGAGGAAGCCAGGAGGTGGAGATGAGGAAGGAGAACATATCAGGAGTTGGAGACAGTTTAAGGCAGCATTCTAGGTCTTGTATGCCACATCTCAGGTTATCTTGTAATATTCTAAAGGAAAAGGTTTCCAAATTATGCTCAAATGATAGAATGAATTATAGTAAATAGTTTGTGATCATTTAAAGAATGAGATGATCACTAGGAACAAGCTTAGGTTCACTAAGAACTAGACAAAGCTCATTTTCCATTTTTGATTGTGTTACGAGACAGGAAGAGTAAGGAGATATCATGGACAACATAATAAACTCGGGTGTTGGTAAGGCATTTGGCATTTGATTTACATTAAAAATAGCAGAATATTTTTAGGAAGCATGATCACAAAATAAAAACAATAATAGGTTATTGCAAGTCATCACAGATTTTTAGGGATAAGTGAAATCCAAATATTTCTTCTAGGGAAATATTTCAGTTTGAGGTTCAGTTTAAAGGAGAGATTTACCAGATGTTCTGACTATAGTTTGTGATCAACACAGAACCTGTATCAGATAGCCCCTCGTTCTTCAAATTCAAAGGGCACTGTGGTTTAAAAGTTGGATCTAATTTGATCTGTCCCTTTAAAATTTCAAGTTCAAGTCCCAATTTCAAGTTCTGAAAGGCTGGGAGGGAAGATGTTGCTGGGAATCAAAGGGCACTAGAACAAGGAATGGTTCTGTCCTGGTATCTTTGGAGCCAAATTCTTGCCATTCCAATAATGCCCTTTGGGGACCAAATCCCTACTTCTTCCAACACCCCAAACCTTCAAGGAATTCTGATCGCTTACAATAAAGTCATGGAGGATTCATTCAACCTGCTCAAGTCTTCTAGAGGAGGCTTATGGTTCTAGGGAGACATCTGAGTGAATTGGGGGAGGTGAGGATTGAGATGCTGAATCAAAAGGAGCCTCAGAGATAAACTCATCCACTGGGTACCTGAACAGAAATTCCTTCTGCAATATCCCCACCAAGTCATCCAGACTCCACATGGAGACTTCTAGTAATAGGCCACCACCTCTCTGAATGGTCCTTGTGCCTGCTCAGTTCTCAAACACCAAAGCAAGTTGATTCATCTAGAAAAGGCTATGCCTCAGCCTGGAATGCCGTGTGTTTCTCCTCCCCCACGACCCAGCTCAGTTCCCTCTTCACTTATCAAGTTCCTCCTCATCCTTTAGAGAACAACTCAAACGTCACCTCCCCCAGGAAGCCTTCTCTGAGACCCCTCTGGTAATGATCTTCCACCTTGGACCTTGTAGAGCACAGTGCTCTGTGAGGTTTGCACGTCTCTGATGCACACAAGTAATGCTGTATATTAGAGCTGCCTCCATTACTGTAATGTGAGCTCCATGAAGGCAAGGACAATGACTTCCATAGACTCTGTCTCTTCTAGTACCTGGCATAATATTTTACACACAGTATATTCTTAATAAAGGAATGTTGAATTGTATGGTCCCCAATTCTTTTATCTTATTAATTAATTTATCTTTAGCTTTCAACATTCACTTCTACAAGATTTTGAGTTCTAAATTTTCTTCCCATCTCTCCCCTCCCCCCACCCCATGACGGCATGCATTCTGATTACCCCTTCCCCCAACCTGCTTTCCCTTGTATCACCACCCCCTTCTCTTATCCCCTTCCCTTCTATTTTCCTCTAGGGCAAGATAGATTTCTATGCCCCACTGCTCATATACTTTCTTTCTCAGTTGCATGTAAAAACAATTTTTAACATTTGTTTTTAAAACTTTGAGTTCCCATTCTCTCCCTTCCTCCCTCCCCACCCACCCTCATTGAAAAGGCAAGCAATTCAATATAGGTTATACATGTGTAGTCATGCAAAACACATCCATAACAGTCATGTTGTGAAAGACTAATTATATTTCCCTCCATCCTATCCCACCCCCATTTATTCTATTCTCTTCTATGACCCTGTCCTTTCTGATTACCCCTCTTCCCATTTGCCGTCCCTTCTATCATCCCCCTTTATACCCTCCCCCCTACTTTCCTGTAGGGTAAGATAGATTTTCATACCCAATTGAGTGTGTATGTTATTCCCTCCTTAAGTATGGCCCCAAATTTGAATAGGTACAATCCTATCTCTACCTCCTGAGTTTATCCTGGGAGAGGTATCCCCCAAAAGGATTCTACAATGTGAAAAAAAGTTTCCAACACAGTGAAGAACCATGAAACCAACTCACATCATTGAAGACCTTGTCCAACTCCTTAGGATCCATGATGAAGTTGGGGTAACCGATCATATTGTAGATTGCATCTGCCTGGTTTGGGAGGCAAACAATGGAACATGTTCAGCACTGATGGTGCTCAGCAGAAGACACCTCTGTGAAGGGCAGCTGTTCTCAAAATGTGCTACAGGGAACTCATTAGGGGGTCTGCAAAGTCAAAACTATTCATAATAATTCTAAGATGTTCTAATTCCTAATATGGTAAGTGTTGATAAATATAACCCACATAAGCAGAAGCTCTTTGTGGGATGGTCCTCAATAATTTTTAAGAATGTAAAGGAGTCTTGAGACCAAAAAGTTTGAAAACTGCTGTTTGAATATACAGAACAATGGGGCTGGGATCAGAGAAAGTGTGCTCAAATTGTGGCCCTGACACTGAAGAACCAAACAAATTATTTTATGCAAATATAACGGAATATTATTATGCCACAAGAAATGTCTAAAGGAAGAGATTCAGAGAAGCTTCGGAAGACTCATATGAACTGACGCAAAGAGAAATGAGCAGCACTGGGACAACAATACATACAATAACTAGAATGTCGTAAAGAAAAACACCCCGCTCCAAAAAAAAATACAAACCATCTCAGACTTAAGAATTCTGATCAATGTGATGGACAATCACAACACCAGAGGACTGATGATGATACAAGCTAGCCTGCCTCCTGACAGAGACAGCATGAAGGAGACATAGGCTTTCAGATGTGACCAGTTTGGGAATTTGTTTTCCTTGATGTTGCATTTTTTTTATAAGGGAGAACCTTTATTTTTTGATGGGGGAGGGTGGTGATAGAGGTTAAAAAAAATGAAGAAAGAAGAGTATTTGTGAAACATTTAAAAATATACAGAAGAAAGCAGAAGGGAGCTCAGAAGCATCCACAGGCAAACTGAGCTGCCACGTTTACTTAATATGTATTTTTTAAAAAACTGAATTTATCTAATAGAGACTTCAAAATTTCGCATGCAATTCTCTTTTTCTGGCTTTTTCCTATATGGAAATATTTGTATTTTTAAAGTTTGTAATCATCTTTAAAAAGAGAAGAGGGGAAGGTTTCTAAGAGCTTCTGCCTTCAGGGGGTCTAAGATAAGAGAAATAGCCTCAAGGTCTAATAGAGGAAATAGACACAGGTTCTTAGAAAACATGAGTCCATTTACTGAGTGCTCATTAGGTTCCATCAGTGTCTAAGAATGTGGTGAGAATGAGGACAAGGTCAAGGATTAGGTGGTTCCCAAACAGGCCAATTAGCTCCATCCAGAGGAGCTACTTGTCACAGATTATACCCTTCCCCCAGTCTTGGCTATGGACAGAGAGTGACTAGCCCAGCACAACTGACCTCTAGTACTGGAAAAAAACCACAATCGCTGGGAGACAGTGGGAGATACCATGGATTTGGGGATAGAGGACCTGGGTTCAAATACCAGCTCTGCCACTTACTACTTGTGTGTACCTGTAAGTCACTTTGTCTCCTAGGCCTGAGTTTCCTCATCTACAAAATGAAGGGTTTGGATTTAATAACCTCTAAGGTCTCTTGTAGAGGGCAGCTAGGTGGTGCCACAGTGCACAGAGCACTAGGCTTGGAGTCAGGAAGACCAGAGTTCAAATCCTGCCTCAGACACTTACTAGCTGTGTGACCCTGGGCAAGTCACTTAACCCTGTTTGCCTCAGTTTCCTCATTTGCAAAATGAGCTGGAGAAGGAAATAGCAAACCTCTCCAGTATCTTTGCCAAGAAAACCCCAAATGGGGTCACGGAGAGTCAGACATGACTGAACAACAACGAAGGTCCTTTCTAGCTCTACAACTGGTATTGCTACCACTACTACTGCTGCTTCCATCACGAGCATTTATATAGGGCTTTAAGACGTACAACGGTGCTTTACAAATGGTACATCACTTTATCGTCATAACAACCCTGGGAAATAAGGGCTATCATTATTCTCACTTTACAGATGAGGAAAACTGAGGCAAACAAATGTTAAGTGACTTGTCTAGAGTCACACAGCTAGTAGGAGTCTGAGGCAGGGTTTGAACTCTCATCTTCACCACCTCGATGCCTGCAGGTTAGATGCGGCTTCTGAGGGACGAATTACCTTTTCCTTGGCTGATTTCCGCGTGTCCTCGTCCATCCACTGCAGGGTGGTCAGGCTTTCTTCAAACGCTCTCTTGATCTCCAAGATCATTTCACTGGCCTGGGGAATACAGACAAGTATCAGTGGAGGCCCGCAGGGCCGGTACAATGAGGGAAGGATGTTCTAGAAGCAGGGAGGTGAACCTCTGAGCACAACCTCAACCTTCACAAAGAGGCTCTGCCTCCAGAGAGCTAAGACCTTGGGCAAGTCATTCCTTGAGACTCCATTTCCCCCTTTGTGAAATGAGGAAGCCATTTACTTTGAATATATCAGGGGCTCTTAACCCAGGGTCTGTGAACTTGCTTTTCAAAAGTATTTTGATAACTGTATTTCAACGTAATTGGTTTCCTCTGTCATCCAATGTGACAAAGGAAGCCTATGTGTCATCTTTTAATTTGTGCATTTAAAAGCATCACTGAGAAGGGCTGTGTAGGTTACACCAGCTTGAGTGCCAACGGATCCAGGACACAAAGACGGTGAAGACCCTCTGGAATGGACGATCTGTAAGGTTCCTTTCAGCTCTAACACTTTCTGCTCTCAGGCCCCTTCCAGCTCTGACTCCGTGTTCTGAAATCCTTCCTATCTGTGAAAACTCCCTGGCGATCGATGATCCCAAATCCTTTCCAGCTTTGACCTCCTCTCTGCTAAGTCGGCTTCAATTCAAAACTCAGTAAAATTCAATTCTGTTCAACCCAATATGTATTTGTCAAGTGCCTATTATTTGCCATGCTTTGTACTAGATGCTAAGGACACAAGGTCAGAAAAAGAAGTTACACCAGCCCTCAAGGAGCTTACATTCTACCCGCTCTGAATTATCTAACATTCCATGTTCTCGGGTTTCTTCTATTTCTGACATCCTTGTCCTAAGGTGATTCCCAGCTCTGAATCTCTATGTCCTAAGGGCCCTCCCAGGTCTGGACTTGTCTGCTTTAAGCTCTCTTCTAGTTCTGACATTTTCTATTCCATGAAAAGCCCAGGAGACACATTTTGGGTTTAAGATGAGTGACTGACATCCATGGGGCACCCGGTGATTGGCCCTGACTGCCACCCAGTTCGTAAAATTCAGCCAGTACCAATGGAAAAGCTGAAGATGGAGGTGGGAATGCAAGGCCAAGGGCTCCAGAGAAAAACAACAGAATTGATTGGAGGTTTAGGAAAATAGCATTGTACAGGAAAGGTGTCAAAAAGCCTGGAGAGGTGGAGGATAAGGGCAGACTGGATGACCAAGAGGATTCAAGCCTATGGGGGAGGAACTCTGCCTGGGTAGCAACGGGACGCTGTCCCTGGGTGCAGGACTTACTATGTTCTTGCTGTCCTCGGCAAAGGTGGCTTTCACAAACATGGCGCCCAGAGCAAAGCCCAGGTTGTTGTCTGTGTCGCTCACACAGAACTTCCATCGTGGAAGGCACGTCTGTGAATGCAAAATGAGGCAGGTAAATAACTCCAGTCTAGAGGTAGTATGGTGATTTGGAAGGAGCACCAGACAGAGTTGGAGAAGCTGGGTTCAAACCCCACCTTCACTACCTACTTACCCGGGTGACCTCGAGTTTCCTCACCTATAAAATGAGGAGATTGGACAAGATAACCTCTAAGGTCCCTGAAAGTTTTCAATCCAGGAGTCTGCGCTTATCTGGTCTGACTTTAGCCATCCTCTCTGGACTGGACTCTAACACAGTGATGCCATTTTGGTCCTCTCTTCATTCTACTCCTCCTTCCCAATGAAAACTGCTCCAGACTGGACATGCATTTCTCGTGTGTTATTTGCTATTGTTCAGTCATTTTCAGTTGTGTCTGACTTTTTGTGACCCCATTTGGAGAAGATACTGGAATAGTTTGCATTTCCTTCTCCAGCTTATGTTACAGATGAGGAAACTGAGGCAAACAGAGTGAAGTGTCTTGCCCAAGGTCATACATCTAGGAAGTGTCTGAGACTGGATTTCAACTCAGGAAGATAAGTCTTCCTGACTTCAGGCCTGGTACTCTGTGCACTATGGCACCACCCAGCTGCCCCATGTGTTCTTTAGACAACATTAAAAAACAAAACAAAATACTTTTAGAATCAATAAGGGGCATTTTAAACATCTGAACTAGGTGGTCACAGAATCCTCGAGAGGAAAAGGGCCTTGAACCAGTGTGATACAGTAGAAAGAGACAGAGGGGCTGGTTTCAAATTCCAGCTCTGGTATTTATAAACTGGGTGACATTGGGCAAATCGTGTCCCTTCTCTGGGTCTCAGTTTATGAAATAAGTCAAATGAACTAGTCAGTCTCTAAAGATTCCTACCTACTCTAGATTATCAACTTCAAGGTCATTTCATTCAGGATTACAGACAGCAATCTAGATAGATAACTGATATCATTCAAGGTGTTTCAGGAGGCAGCTAGGTGGTGCCATAGTGCACAGAGCACAGGTCCTGGAGTCAGAAGGATTTGAATTCAAATTTGTACCTGATTCCCTCCAAAAAAGAAAAAAAAAGGAAGGAGGGAGGGAAGGAAGGAACGAACTAAGAAAGGAAGGAAGGAAGGAAAGAGGGAAGGAAAGAAGGAAGGAAGGAAGAAAGAGAGAGAAATGAAAGAAGGAAGGAAGGAAGGAAAGAAGGAAGAAAAAGAGAGAGATAAAGAAAGGAAAGAAAAAAAGTGTTTCTGAAGAGACTCCATAGTCTTCCTCAGCTGCCCATGTTGATGGTCCCAAAATTTCAGTCAAGAGATTCTTCTTTTAATCTAACTCATACCTCTCATCTTTACATTCTTAAACTCATCTTTACTTTCTTAGTCCTGAAAAGCCATTTTTGGTAGGACTTCCTTTTATACCTGAAGGCTGCTTCTACTCTCTGTTCCCTAGGTTGCATCATCCCAGTCTCTTTAACCTTTCGTAACCCTTCCTTCGCCTTCATGGTTTTCTGACTATCCATCCTTAGCTGAATAGTTCAGAAGCAGACAGACCATTCTAGGCTGGGTCTGGGCCACGCTGAATACAATAGGTTCCTTAATTTTGTGTTCTGTGCATGTCTGTGGCTACAGTTGTGTAGAGCTATGCGGCAGTATCATGGTAAGTTTCATATATCCACTATGATGTCTAGATCTTCTTCTAATGAACTCACACGGACAGATTTTTCCTAACTTGAATTTGGGCCACTTTTTCTCTCTCCCTACCAGAGGTCGATATTGGATCAGCTTTTCTTGGGTTTAGGGAAAGTTCAGAAAATTCTGCAGTTACTTGTGCCTTTGTTGGGAAATCAATTTCCTAAACTGTAAATTCCTTCTGCTAACCATTTGGCATCTACCATGTGCCAGGCACTAGGAATAAAAAGGCAAAAGTGAGACAGTATCTGCCCTCAAGGAGCTTATATTTTACGTTAGGGATATAGGATAGCAGACAACTACATGCAGAATACATGAAAATAAATGCACAGTGATCATTTTTTTTTGCTGGGAAGGGGAGCCCTAACAATTGGGGGAACCAGGAAAGTCATCTTTAAGGAGGTGGCAGCTAGGTGGTGCACTGGGTCTGGAGTCAGGAAGACCTGAGTTCAAATCCAGCCTCAGACACTTAGTAGCAGAGTGACCCTAGGCAAGTCACTTAACCCTGTTTGCCTCAGTTTCCTCATCTGTAAAACGATCTGGAGAAGGAAAGGACTAACCACTCCAGCATCTCTGCCAAGAAAACCCCAAATGAGATCACAGAAAGTCGGACATGATTGGACAACAACACAACAAAATGTCCCGGGGGCGTTGGTGAGGAGACAGAGCATTCCAGGCATTCAGGACAGAAACAGAAGATGGAATGGTGTACCCCGAGGTTAGCCAGTGCGCTAGCTAGGGGAGAACAAAGATCTTCATTTGTGGAATGAGGATCCCAACATCTGCTCTGCCTAAATCCCAGGGATCCAGAAAAGTCCTAGCGAGATAATGTATGAGAATGGAAAGCCTTTTGTAAACCTTCTCAGAGGCTACAGACACAGATAGCAGCAGTGATAACAAGAGCTCTCATTAATATAACACCTTAAGGTTTGCAAAGCACTTTACAAATCTTATCTCACCCCCGGGGTGTTATCCCATCTCACTGATGAGGAAATCGAGGCAGGCACAGGTGAGGCACCCTGCCCAGGGTCACACAATCAGTACGCAGTCTTTCTTCTGGACTCCCAGGCCTACCCTCTGTGGCCTCTGTGGGCTCCTACTATTAATTAATCATTCCTTATGGCCCTAAATGCTGCAGAGCAGGACTGTTAGAAGTACTCCAGGAAACCTAGGAAGCCATTTTATTTATTTTTTCATTATCCCTTTCCTGTTAAGAGATGGCTAAACAATTAGATCAGAGGAAGAGGAGGAAAGTTTTCCGCCTTTGAGGGCCTGGCTCTGAGAGACCCCCTTCCGGCCATTCAGTGCCTACTCTTATCTGGGCCTGTGTTGTCTCAAGAGACACACTCAGCCTCAGGCTGGAGGAGGGAAACCCGGACAGAGACAAGAGCAGCAGAGCATGACCTGAGTAGGAAAAAATACAAAATGCTTTCCACGGAACAAGATCCCTCATCAGCTCCCTAACTCCAAGTGTTATGCCCATTTTTACAGACAAGAAGACTGGGTCTCTGAGAGGTTAAAGCGACTTGTCCACGATGACACAGAGATAGTAAGCATCTGAAGTGGGATTTGAACTGGGGTCCCCTGACTCCAAGTTCTTTGCTCTATTCAGCATACCACAGTGACTCTCCAACAAGTCAATCATTCTACAAACACTTATTAGGCACCTATTATGTCCCAGGCACTATGTTGGGTGCTGAGGTTTCAAGGAATGATACAATCCCTAATCTGAGGGGGAGACAGCAAATACATGTATCAGTGTATTCAGAATAAATATGAAGAGAATGAATACAAATATAGACAAAGTAATTAAGTACAATGTAGTCTGGGAGGGAGGGCTCTGGCAGATGGGAGGATCAGGAAAGGTTTCATGGAAAATGCAATGCTTGGAATTTACCCAAAAAGACTCTAAAGTCTGCATGCCCTTTGGTCCATCAAGGACACTCCCAGGCCTATTCCCCAAAGAGATGTAAGAAAGAAGAAAGGGCCAGAATATCAAGGGAATTAATGAACAGAAATGCTAGGGAAGGTGGACTGACCATACCAGATCTTAAACTGTATTATAAAGCAGCATGAAAACTACTTGGAACTGGCTAAGAAATAGAGTGGTGGATCAGTGGAATAGGTTAGGTACACAAGACGCAGTAGTCAATAACTATAGGAATCTATTGTTTGATAAACCCAAAGGCTCCAGCTTCTGGGATAAGAACTCACTATTTGACAAAAACTTCTGGGAAAACTGGAAAACAGTAAGGCAGAAACTGGGCATAGACCAATATCTTACACCGTATGCCAAAATAAAGTCCAAATGGGTAAGCGATTTAGATACAAAGGCTAATACTATAAACAAACTATGAGAGCAAGGAATAGTTTGCCTGTCAGATTTATGAAGAATGGAAAAATATATGACCAAAGAAGTGCTAGAGAACATTATAAAATACAAAATGGATAATTTTGATTACATTCAATTGAAAAGTTTTTGTACAAACAAAGCCAATGCAACCAAGAATAGGAGGGAAGCAGAAAATTGGGAAAGAATTTTTATAACCACTGTCTCTGAAAAAGGGCTCATTTCTAAAATATGCAGAGAATTGAGTCAAATTTATAAGAATACAAGTCATTCTCCAATTAATAAATGGTCAAAGGATATGAACAGGCAGTTTTCAGAGGAAGAAATTAAAAATATCAAGAGTCATATGAAAAAATGCTCTAAATCACTATTGATCAGAGAAATGCAAATCAAAACAACTCTCAGGTACCACATCTCACCTGTCAGATTGGCTAACATAACAAAACAGGAAAATTATAAATGCTGGAGAAGATGTGGGAAAACTGGAACACTAATGCATTATTGGTGGAGTTGTGAATTGATCCAACCATTTTGGAGAGCAATTTGGAACTATGCCCAAAGGGCTATAAAAGTGTGCATACCCTTTGACCCTGTAATACCACTTCTAGGGCTGTATCCCAAAGAGATCATACAAATGGGAAAAGAATCCACATGTACAAAATATATTTATATCAGCTATTTTTGTGGTGGCAAAGAACTGGAAATTGAGGGGATGCTCATCAATCGGAGAATGGCTGAACAAGCTGTAGTATATGAATGTAATGGAATACCACTGTGCTATAAGAAATGATGAGCAGGTGGACTTCAGAAAAACCTGGAAAGAATTATATGAACTGATGCTGAGCGAGAGGAGCAGAACCAGAAGAACATTGTACACAGTTACAGCCACATTGTGTGATGACTAACTTTGATAGACTTGGCTCTTCTCAGCGATGCAAGGTTCTAAGACAACTCCAAAAGGCTCATGATGGAAAATGCTCTCCACGTACAGAGAAAGAAATGGAGTCTGAATACAGATCGAAGCAAACTATTTGCTCTCTCTCTGTTTCGCTTTGTTTCTTCTTTCTCATGGCTCATTCCATTGGTTCTAATTCTTCTTTGCAACATGACTAATGTGAAAATATGTTTAATGTGAATGTATATGTAGAGCCTATATCAGATTGCATGCTGTCTTGGGGAGGGAGAGAAAATTTGGAACTCAAAAGCTTGTGGAACTGAATGTTGTAAACTAAAAATAAATAAATTAAAATAATAAATAAATAAAAATAAATAAATAAAATAAATCATTTTTGAAAAGAAAGAAGAAAGGGACCTATATGCACAAAAAAACTTATAGGCGCTCTTTTTGTGGCAGCCCAAACTGGAAACAAAGGGGATTTCTACCTACTGAAGAACAGCTTAACAAACTGTAGCATACGAATGTAAAAGAACATCATTGCATCAAGACAAATGACCATATATGAAGAGTTACAGAGAGAACTGGGAAGAGCTCTATGAACTGATGCAGAAGGAAGAACTAGGAGACCATGTATGCAACAATAACGACGATACAGAGAAAAAACAACTTTTAAAGACATCAGAACTCTGAGTAATGCCAATTTAAGCCCTGAATCCTGAGGACTGAAGATGAAAGACGTCACCTACCTCCTGCCAGAGAAAGTGATGAACTTAAAATGCAGAATGAGAAATCTATTTTTGGACATGGCCAGCATGGAGATTAGTTTTTCCCTAGATTATGCATGTTTGTTATGAAGATTTTACTTTATTTTTTATTGTTCAACTGGGCAGGGGGATAGGAGGAGAGAGGGAGAGAGAGAGATAATAAATACCTGTCAAAATAACAGCTAGCATAAATTGTCAAAATAATAGCCAGCATTTATAAATTGCTGCAAAGTTTATAGAGCACTTGACAAATATTATTTCATTTTATCTTCACAACAACCCTGGAAAAGATGGTGCTATCATTATCCCCATCTAACAGATGAGGAAACTGAGGCAGGCAGAGATGGAGTGTCTTGACCAGAGTCACACAACTAGTGATTGTCTGAGGCTGGATTTGAACTTAGGTCTTCCTGACTCTAGGTCCAGGGCTCTATCCACTGAGCCACTGGAGGATTAACACTTTGTCTTACTTTTCTGGGCAGCCAGCACATGCCAGAGACAGCACTTGACCTCAGGCATTCTTGACTCCATGCCCTACACAAGACTGACCCTTGTTTTGCACATGAAAGGTACTTAGCTTCCTGGATTGGACTGGAAGAGGAAACTGAGGCTCATACAGTAACCAGCAGAGCTAAGATCCGGCCCCAAATCCCCTGTCTTGAAGTGCTGGGTGCTTTCCTCCATCAAAAGCCTCAGGATGACTGAGGCAGGATCAGCTGGAGCCTGAGCTGTTCCTGGAGGACTTCCCTCCCACCTGAGAGAAGACTTCCCCACCTCTCACCTTCTTGGTCCCATACATCACTTCCATGAATTTCTCTTCAGCATCCTGGAAGCGCTGATCCAGGAAAGAACTCGTTTTTTTCACCAGGTTCCAGATCATGTAGTTGTTCAGGAGGCTGTTGGAAAGAGGAGAGAATGTGGGGAGTCAGAGGGGCCCTCGGATGCTCCCTCCTTGATGAAGCCTTGTTATTCATTCTGAATGTGAGTGGTGCGTTAGAATATAAGATCCTTGAGGGAAGGGACCATCTCACTTTTTGTCTTTGTATCTCTAGTGCCTGGCATGCATTAAGCGCTTAATAAATGTCTGCCAATTGATTGGTTTACTTGGAACTCTAGCTGTCTTCAAGGCTTAGCTCAGATGTTACCTACTCAGGGGTTCTTCCAGAATGTTCTAGGTGCCCTGCCCATTCCCCCAATTGCTTTGGAGTTGCATATCTGTGTCAAGACTATAGCCCTCTCCCCAAGGGCCCTCCCAGCTATAACCAGTTTCTTGACGGCTGGGATGATTCCATTTTTGTCTTTGTATACCCAGCACAGTGCCTGGCACATAGTAGGCACTTACTACTTGCCAGTAACTGTTTAGTTGTTTTTCAGTTGTGTCTGATGAGAGATGACCCCATGTGGGGTTTTCTTGGCAAAGATACCAGAGTGGTTTGCCCTTTCTTTCTCCAATTCATTTGACAGATGAGGAAACTGAGGCAAACAGGGTTAAGTGACTTGCCTAGGGTCACACAGTTAAGTAAATGTCTGAGGCTAGATTTGAACTCAGGAAGATGAGTCTTCCTGACTCCAGGCCCTGAGCTCTAGGCACTATGGCACCACCTAGCTGCCCTATAGATTTAATGTACTTGAATCCCCTGTTCATCCCCCTTGTCCCCTTGGACCTCACCCAGTCAATTGATCAATGAACATTAATCACTTTTACTGTGTCTTCAGGCACTATGCTAATCACTAAAAAGAAAAGCAAAAACACACAGTCCCTGTCCTCAAGGAGTTCACCATCTAATGGGGAAGTAGCTAGGCAAGTGTAAGACACAGGCAGCGTAAATGGAATGTAACCTTGGAGGGCAGGCACTGGTAGTAGTGGGGAGACATATAGGTGCCCACATTAGGTGGAATTTGGGCAGAGTCTTTTTTTTAAAAGGCAATCAGGGTTAAGTGACTTGCCCAGGGTCACATAGCTAGCAAGTGTCTGAGCTAGCAAGTTTGAGCTCAGGTCCTTCTGACTCCAGGCCTGGTGCTCTATCCACTGTGCCCCCTAGTTGCCCTGAATTTGGGCAGAGTCTTGAAGGAAACCAAGGAAGCTAGGTGGAAAAGAAAGAGTATTCTGTGTAATGGCACAGAATAGGGAAATGGAGTATAGTATGTGAGGGATAGCAAGGATGCCAGTGTGGCCAGGTAGTAGAACAGGCTTCACACCCCGGAAAGATAGGAAGGAGTCAGGTTGTGAGGGGCTTCAACTGCCAAAGACAGGAGTTTACAGTTGATCCTGAAGGTAATAGGGAGCCACTGGAGTTTCTTGAGTGGGTCATGACGTGGTCAGACTCATGCTTTGGGAAAATCCCTTGGGCAGTCACATGGAGGATGGACTGGTGTGGGGAAGGAGCCCAGTTAGGGAGCCACTCAACAGTCCAAGTGAAGGAGATGAAATTGCTTTATATATAATCAGAATTTACTCATTCATGTACATGATGTTTCTCCCCAGTAGAATGGAAGCTCCATGAAGGCAGGGACTACTTGGCTTTTGTCTTTGTATCCCCGGTGCCTAGCCCCTCGGTCAGTAATTTATGAATACTCATGGGACTGATCCAAATTGTCTGATAACTTCAATGCACTATCCTGGATTCTGGGCTCCATTCCACTCCCGAGCAGAGGGGCAGGAGAAGGGAAGATGATGGCTACTCTACAATACCAAAGTAGATGGGCAGGGGTAGGGGATGAGGGGGGTCAGCAGTGGGAAGAGTCAAAGGAAAGGGGATCAGGAGAAAACTCTGACCATCCAGGTACTCCGTGATCTTCCTTCAGTCACTCATCCCTGGCCCACCCAGACCCTGGACCCTGTCTCTGCAGCCGTTACCACTTTGGCTAAAGATAAACTAGGCCCTCATTTCAAGGGACATTCATGCATCCTTCTGATGGCAGAGAATCACAGAATGTTAAATATGGGAAGAAGAAACATGTGGAAGCTACAGAGAGGCCTGACGTCAGGAAAGACTTTCTAACAATTACAGTGAAATGGGATTCCGTGGGAGGTGGTAGGCTCCCCTTCAAACAAAGCCAAATAACCATTTCATGGGGAATCATGGAGGAGATTTCTATTTGGATACTGAGTGGGTGGAATCTAAAGTCCTTCCAGGGGCCTGTGGAAGAAGTGCTGGGTGCGGAGTCATAAGACCAGAGACGGGCTTATTGCTCTTTTATGCCCTGGCTCTGTGGCCTAGACAAGTTTACTCTCTAGATTTCTGTTTTACCATCTGTACAATGAGGGAGCTAGCTCTTCTGGCCCTACATCTATGCTCCTATGAGACTGGGTGACCTTAGAGATTCCCTGATCTAACTCTTCCTTGTACAGAGGAAAAAGCTCAGTCACCAAGAGGGAACTTGCCGAGGGTCATCCAACTGACAGAGCTGGGACTTGAACCCGGTTCTTGTGTCTAAGTAAGACCTCTTTCTCTTACACCTTGCTATAGTAACAACACTTCAGTCATGGTGCTGTGAGATTTACAGAAGGCTATATTCATTCCTACCTAGCCAAGACTGAGATGGACAAGACAGCCATATGGGAGTCGCCCGCTGCCTGGGTGAGCCCCTTCCTGGCATCTCCAGCCAGGAGGATCACCTTACCATTTGTCTGTGTTGTTGATAAGGTTGGAGACTTGTTCCAAGTATTCCTTGGCATAGACCACCACAGGCTCTGATTCATTGATCTCCACGGGGTAGAACACAGTCGTAAGGAAGGGCATCCAGTTGATGGCAGGTGCCAAAGTCTGAAAGAGAAGCCAAGGGTGTGAAACTGGCAGGCCAGTCGCCTGTCACACCCCACATGGGTGCAAACTGTCATTGAATGAATGCTTACAGGAAATTTTCCTGACCAATAGTCTTGACCATGGCCTCCCAAGCCTTGCCAATGAGATTTCTGGTTGGCAGACCTTTCTGTAGTCTCAGTAACACCTGGCACCATCAGGACTTGGCAGACTTACCTACCTGGAGCTGGAGCCAAGAGGCACAGGAGACAGGAGGCAGGCAGGACCAGGGATAATGTGCCCGGCCCCACAACTTGATGGCCCTGCCAAAAAAAATGTTTCATTCCAGGGCCCTTCGTGATAGATAATCCTGATGAAATATTCTTATCAGCTACCTGTCCTGCCCCAAATGAGGAAGGGTGTCAGAGTATTCCAGACCCCAACTCTAGGGCTACGTAGGGAAATTGTCCGTCTTACTGCCTTAATCCCCAGAATCTTTCCAGTTTGTAGGTTCTTGGCCTTTTGGGGGGGACAGGTTTGTCTAATGAAGCCCAAGGATCCTTCTCAGAATCCTGTTTTTAAATGCATACAAGAAAATACACAGAGTTACAAAGGAAAATGAAATGTAGTTATCAAAGTATTTTCTAAAAGTTTGTGGACCCCAGGTTAAGAAACCCTACCTGAGATCTCTTCCAGCCTGAACATTGTGTTCTCAGGGCCCTCCCAGATCTGCCATTCTGTTTCTAAGGTCACTTCCAGCTTTGATGTTTTATGTTTTAAGGGCCCTCCCAGCCTTGCAGTTCTTGCTTCCAGGGCCCTCCCTGGTCTGACTTTCCCTTTTCTAAGGTCCCATTTAGATACAACATTATCTATTCCTTTTTTAAAAATTTTATTTACTATTTTATTTTTTCCCCAGTTACATGTAAAAAAATTTTTTAACATTCACTTTTAAAACTTTGATATAGGTTATACATGTGTAGTCATGCAAAACACTTCCATAATAGTCATGTTGACACTACCTATTTTAAGGCTCCCTTCACCTTCATTATGTGTTCTAAGGTCCCTCTTAGCTATGACATTCTCTGTTCTAAAGTTACTCCCAGCTCTGACATTCTGTGTCTTAAGGGCCCTCCCACCTCTGTCATTCAGTGTCCTAAGGCCCTTCCCACCCCTGACACTGTGGGTTCTAAGGGCCCTCCCAGCTCTGACATCCTGTGCTCTAAGGGCCCTCTCAACTCTGACATCCTGTGTTCTAAGGGCCCTCCTGGCTCTGTTATCCTGTGTTCTAAGGCCCCTCCCAGATCTCACATTCTGTGTTCTAAAGGCCCTCCCAGCTCTGACATTCTGAGTTCTAAGGGCCTTCCCAGCTCTGACATTCTGAGTTCTAAGGTTCCTCCCAGCTCTGACATTCTGGATTCTAAGGCCCCTCCCAGCTCTGACATTCTGTGTTCTAAGGGCCCTCCCAGCTCTGACATACTGTGTTCTAAAGGCCCTCCCAGCTCTGACATCCTGTGTTCCAAGGGCCCTCCCAGCTGACATCTCGTGTTCTAAGGGCCCTTCCAGCTGATATCTTGTGTTCTAAGGCCCCTCTCAGCTCTGACATACTGTGTCCTAAGGGCCCTCCCAGCCCTGGCATTCTATGTTCCAAAGATTCCTAACCTTAATGTTTCTATGTCACACACTCCTTTGGCAGACTGGCAAAGCCTCATGGACCTCTTCTCAGAATAAAGTTTTTAAATAAATAAAATAAAATCCATTGGATTACAAAGGAAACCAATTATATTGAGGGTTATCTAAATATTCAAAACCAAAGCCAAAAATAGATTGATAGACCCTGGGTTCAGAATTCCTGCTCTAGTCTCTCTGGCCTAGCTCCTTGGTTCTAGAGGTTGGAAGGCAGTCCAGCACAGGGGTCATGGGACCACAGTCCTTAGGAGTAGTGGCAGCTGAGAGAACACTGAGTTGGTACTCAGAGGTCTTGAGTTCAAATCTCCACTCTGCTACTTATTACCTGCAGGATCACAGTCAAGGCATCTTGCCTTTCTTTGTCTCAGTTTCTTAGTCTGTGAATTTTCAGGTGGCAGGTGCGACTGGAGGGTCTCTTCTGTCTCTAATTCTATGACCCTGTGATAAAAGACCTTAAACACCACTTAACCTAACCCTCCCTGAGTGGTAAAAGTAACATGCTCAAGGTTAAGGGCCTCTGGTGGGGTGGGGGGGGGGTGCGCCATAGTGCACGGAGCACTGGGCCTGGAGTCAAGAAGACTCATCTTCATTTCAAATCCCACCTCAGACACTCAGTAGCTGTGTGACCCTGGGCAAGTCACTTCACCCTGTTTGTCTCAGTTTCCTCATCTGCAAAATGAGCTAGAGAAGGAAATGGCAAACCCCTCCAGTATCTCTACCAAGAAAGCCCCAAATGGGGGTCACGAAGAACTGGGCCCACCTGAACAACAACAACAAAGGTTAAGGGCCAGGGGCAGGATTAGAACCTGGGTCTTTATCCAAATCCAGAGCTCTTTCTCAGCGACAGTCTGGCGCCTGGAATCTCCTCCATTCACCCTGTGTCCCACTCCAAGCTCTGCTCACCACGTTCCATTTCCCCATCACTGTCCACCTGAACTTTGGCAACAGACTCCTCCTGCCTCATTCAGGGTCACAGAATCTGGAACAGCCCTCAAGAAGGATTCCCTCTATGGGACTTCTCATCAGACCTCAAGGGAGGGGGCCTGCTGCCCACCCATCCTACTCTGGGCTGTCTCTTACCAGCGGGGAGCTTTCTCTGACATCGAGTGGAACCCTGCCTCCCTGTAGCTGCCATCTTATCGGTCCTCGTTCCACTCCTGGGGGCCAAGCGGGACAAGTCACGCCCCTCTAGCCCTTGAGATCCTTGAAGACCGCTCTCGTATCCCCTTTCACTCTTCTTTTCTCCAGGATAAACATCCCCAGTTCCTTCAGTCAATCCTCTTGTGCATGGCACATAGTAAGTGCACAACAACTGCTTGCCAATCACAGGATTTGAACCTAGCACCCATAATTCTAAATGCTCCAATCTTGCCACTACATCACTCTGTCTCTCCTCCTCCTGAAACTCCAGAGCAGGAAAAGATGGCACGCCATCCTGACTCTCTCCACATCCCCAATCACCCTGACCTCTCTCATTTGTTCCCCCTAATGCAGGTCTGGTGCTCAGTCCATACCCCCGAGAGCTCCCATGAAGGCTTCATCACAGATCCCCACAGCCCCTCTCGCTTCCGGGTCATCGGCACCATCTTCAACTCCAAGGAGTTCTCAGAGCACTTCCAGTGTGCCCCTGGCTCCCCCATGAACCCCCATCGAAAGTGTGAAGTCTGGTAGAGGTGAATGCAGGTGGCAGGAGGAGGATGAGGAGTTATGGGAAGGACAGGCAGGACAAAGACCCTGGGGGGAGGGGAAGGGAGGGAATGAAACAGCTGGCCCTGTCTGTCCAGTTTTGAGGGCATTGCCCTGGCCCTCCTCCTCACCCAAGCACCCTCCCCCCTGGCCTTGATGAGCTCTCCATGGGAAGGGGTCCAAAACTATCAAGACCATTGAGTCCAACTCTCTCCTCTTACAGATGAGAAAACTGAGGCACAATTTCCGTATTAAAAGAGAATAAAGATTTCTTTGGAATTAAGATGGAGAAACATAGGTCAGAGCTATGCCGTCTGGACTCCGGCTCTCCTGCGCCTCCCATCGGGATGCAGACTTTGCCCCTAAGTGAGGTTGTGTCTGGTACCAGACCACCATGACACATCCTTGCTATTACCAATACGAGACCACATCACTACACTATAGTGACACTTCTTGGCCATTTCCAGACTGTGCTGCCACCACTCTGGGAGGCCCTTGTCACCCATCACCTTCCAAATCTACTTCCCCTTCATGCATTGCCCTCCCCTAGTAGTATATAGACTCCTTAAGGGCAGACACTGTCTTATTTGCTTATATTTTTATTTTTAGGACTAAACACAGTGTTTGGCACATAGTAAGCACTTAATAAACGCTCATTCATTCATTCATTCATTCAGAGTAAAGCACAGTAGGTACTTAGTATTTGTTAAATGAAATTAATGACTGTCTTAATAATCCTGTGTCTTAGCACATGAATGGATGCTTTGATCAACCTACAATTTCATCGCTGAGAGCATCATCTCCCAGAGCCGTAACTACTAATTCTGAATCCCAGGGCAAACACCAGGGCAAAACCCCTCCTTGAAGGCAGGGCCCTTTTTTTGTCTTTTGTCATTTTTGTCTTTGTCTCTCCAATGCCTAGAACACTATCTGGCACATAGTAGGCCCTAAATACATCCTTGTTGATTTAAAGAGCATTAGGACACAGAATATTAGAAGAAACAGATGGGACTTTAGGAGGCATGTGGTCCAACTCCAACATTTTAGTGGAGGAAAAGGACCCACAGAAGGAAACAGAACCATCAGAATGTAGCTCCTTGAGGACAGGTGCTGTCTTTCTTTTTGCCTATATTTGCATCCACAGGATTTAGCTTTAGTAAGCATTTTAAAATCTAATTTTGAAATTTTAAATCTAAATTTTAAATTTTAAAATAATTTTTAAATTTAAAATTATTAAATGACATTAATAAATGATCTTTCCTTCTTTCCCTACCTCTTTTTTCTCTTTCCATCCCTTCCTTCTCTCCCTCCCTTCTCTCCTTCTTCCTTCTCTCTCTCTCTCTCTGCCCTTCCTGACTAGCCTGAGGTAGTTAGTAGCAGAACCAGGGCTAGAACTAGAACTCAGGTCTCCTTTCTTCTTATTCATGATGAGAAGAAGCCTTCAGAAGACTAGCTTCTCCCAAAGAGAGCAATTGTCCAGCCACCCATCTTGCTCCTCTCTCCTCAGTCACAGTCTGAAAGGCAAAGACCTAATTCCTGGGCACCCTCAGACCCGTCTGCAGGAGCTACCTGAGTAATGGCTGCTTTGCATTCCTGTGACAGCAACACTCAGATGCTTTGCTCATTGGGTCTCTGGAAACAAGGACCAGTAGGTTACAGCAGCCAGACGGTCTGAGCAGCTAACTGCTTTGGGAAAATGGGTAAGTCAGCAGAAAGCCGCTATTTACTCACCTTACCCTGCCCTCCCACACAGGGTCAGGAATGTTAAGCAAACTAAAGTGATGAGAACTCCCTGGTCTAAGGTACTAGATGTTATGTTTCTATCTTGTCATCACCTTCTGCTGCCCTCCTCCTCTAGGGAAAGCAAGTGTTTTAGGGAGGGTAATTCTCACGATGGATCTATGAGGCAAGCAGGTGGAAGGAGGGTAGAATATAAAAAGCTCTGGGAAATTTATTTCTCTATTTTAAAATATTTTTTAAAAATTTAATTGTCTTTCAACTAAAAAAATCCATTTTCTCCTTCTCACTCCCTGCACCCCACTAGAAAAGAAAAACAAAACCCTTGGAATGGATATGCATAGTTGTACAAAACAAATTCCCACATTGATCATGTCTGAAAATGTATCTCATTCTGTATTCCCTACCTATTGATCAGGAGGTGGCTAGCACGCCTCTTCACTGGTCCTTTGCAACCTTTGTATCAATCAGAGCTCTTATGTCTTTCCAAGTTTTGTGTCTGCCATGTTGTTATCCTATTTTAAAATCTTCACTTCAGCTCTGCCCCCCGCCTGGCTGAGTGACCTGGATAAGTCTTCTTCTCTTGGTGTCAATTTGCTCTCCTTTAAAATGATGGGAGACAGGAGGCAGTATGGTGAAGGAGAGACGGTTCTAGAGCTGTGGTCAGGAGAGACCCGATTTCGAATCCTCTCTGTCCCTCATCAGCTGTGTGACCATTGGCCAACGGTACAGGGGGAAAAATGTTAGATTTGGGGTGAGAGGTTTTGGGTTCAAATCCTAACTGGCTACCTACTATCTGTATGACTTTGGGCAAGGCAACTACCCTCTGAGTCTTAGTGTCTGCAAGTGAGGGGACTGGACTAGAAGATCCTGAAGGTCTTTGCCAGCTCTAACTCGATGATGATGATGATGATGATGATGATGCTAAGAAGTTGTTGCTTTAACTCTGTGGGCCTCAGTTTTACTCTTGTGAAATGGGGATTCTGATAAAGAATCAAAGAATTGGAGAGTTGGAAGCAGTCCCCTAGTCCAGTGCTGCTGCTGTTTGTCCTTTGTTTTCAAAGATGACCTATGACACCGTGGGTGGCATCTTGACTTGTGGGTGGATTGGATTTAAGTGAGGCAGGTTGCTCACTCTTTCTTCCAGAGTCATCAGAGTCCAGGGTTAGGACAAAAGTCAAGACGGCTGATGTCTGGGATGCAGTGGGTGATCTTGGCATCTTCCATGTCTGACCAAGCTCTGAGCGCTCCACAGCGCCCACTTCGGCCACTTTTATGTCCGTTGGAACAGATGGTTCTCATCCTCTAATTCCACTGGGGGAAAGTCTTCACATGCTTGGGGTCGATACCGTGCCCCACCCCCAACTCACCGATGGGTTTGAGGCCTGTTGGTACATACACAAAAAGAAGCCCCCACTACAAGACACCTGACAAGCCCTCCAAGGAGGCAGAACCCACTAGTTTTCTCACAGGCTATCCTACTTTGTGGTTGTTCTTCACTCATTTCAGTTGTGTCTGACTCTTTGTGACTCCATTTGGGTTTTTTTTTTTTTTTTTTGGCAAAGATACTGGAGTGGTTTGCCATTTCCTTCTCCAGTTTATTTTACAGATGAGGAAACTGAGGCAAAGGGTAAAGTGACCCGTCCAGCTAGTAACTGGCTGAGGCCAGATCTGAAGATGTCTTCCTGACTCCAGGCTCAGCAGTCTATCTGCTGCGTCACCTAGCTGCCCCCGTTTTGGGACTATCCTAATTATTATGAAGGATTTCCTGACATCCGGTCAAAACTGGCCTTTCTGCAATATCCCCATTGCAGAGGTTCTGCCTCCTGGGGCTTCACAGAGCAAGGCCAATCTCCCCTCCACATGACAGACCTCCAAACATATGAAGACAGCTCTCACATATCTCCTGAGTGGTCTCTTCTACAGGTTAAACAGCCTTGCTTCTTTCAGCCATTTCGCATTAGACATGGACTCTAAGGCTCTGGGGAAGAGGGTCCTTTCTATTAGTGTTAGGTGACTATCAAAAAAAAACCAAGCCAACTTTGAGATCTCTTCAGAGAGGCAGTGTGAGGACAAGGAAAGAACCCTGGGTCTGAAGCAAGGAGACTGGGGTTCAAAGGCTTTGGACCTGGAAGGGGTGATCCCCTGGCTCTGCTAATCATTAATTCCTGCGATTGACCAAGGACAAATGACTTCATCTCTCCAAGATTCAGTTTCACTTCCTGTAAGATGGGGACAATAAAACCATACCTACTTAACAAGGCCGTGAGGATGAAATATGAGCATACGGATAAAGCCCTTTATAGCTTTATAAAGTGTTTTATAGAAATACCAGCTATTATTGGGTATGAACCTTCCAGACAGACTGTACTTGGTTAGGCTGGCTTCACCCACGGCATAGCCTGTAAACACTGATGGTGTCCTAAACTGGGTGCCCATCAACTGGGAAAGGGCTGAACTCACTGCGGCATGAGAATGTGTGCCGGATTATTACTGAACCCTAAGAAACACAGTTGAGGAATTAAAAGAAATATAGGAAAACTTAATACAGACAAATGCAGAGCAAAATGGGAACCAAAACAACAGGCATGGGGTGTAAGGGATAGAGTAGTGAACTTGGGAATCAGAAAGATCTGAGTTCAGATCCCACCTTAGACAACAACTGTGTAACCCCGGTAAGTAGTCAGTCAGTCGATAAGCAATTATTAAACACCTTCTGTGTGCCAGGCGCTGTGCTGTACAGTAAAGAAGCAAAGAAAGGCATAAACATGGTCCCTCTTTCAAGGCTTCCTTTCTAATAGGGAGACAACATGCAAACAACTATGTCCATATAAGATATATACAGGGTAAATGGCAGGTGTTAAAACAACTTTTATTTTTTAAAGAAGGAAACCCAGTATTGGATTCCAAGCCATCACAAGTTAAGATTCAAAAATCACTGGAAGTGTCTGAAAAAAAATCAGTGTGATGTTTGGCATTTGGTTTCAGTTTGGGAAACAAGGGAGTGAGATGGTGTCAGAAAAATAAGGAAGGAATAGTTTTACTGGGAGAAATAAGAAAGTCTAAAAGAGTGGCAAGGCAGAAGGGGCACCGGATTTGGAGCAGGTAGATTTGTTTCAGATCTTAGCTCTGACACTCACTAGCTGTGTGGCCTTGGCCCAATCATTATAGTTTTTTGAGCTTCAGTTTTCCTGTCTGTAAAGTGGAGCCAATAATCCTTGTCTTGCCTACCCTTTGATGTTATTGGGGGGCAAGTGTTGGGCAAATGTCTCAAAGGACCAGAGAAATGTGAACATTAGAATGTCTGGGAACCATTTTAGTGAGAAAAATCAGGAATTTGGATGGGAAATTGACAAAGATGGTCTTTTTAGATGAGGCATGATCAATCAACTAGCATTCATTAAGCACCTACTATGTGCCAGTCATTGTGGATGCTAAAATTCACAGGCTACTAAAAGGGAGTGAGATGGTTTTCAAGTTCCCTTAAATGGCAGGGCCTCAGTGACTCTGAATTCCACTTCCTCAGAAATCTGAACACTGGCCCAGGACAGGGAGCCCCATCCTGGGGGGATACCAAAGGAAGGAAAGGGATCTGTGATGATGGCAGAGCAGGAACCCCTTCTACTAATGCATATCCCAAGACCCCTTCATTCCAGGGCCTCCCCTCCCCCCTTCATTATTTCCTATTTATCCTGTATAGATTTTTTTTTACATGATTCTTTTCTTGTTGTCTCCTTTCGGACTTGGGAGACCAGCTCTCTACCCAAGATGACCTCTTCTGCCTCACGCTCGCTGGATGAATTTCGTGATCAAGGATGAGGGGCTGTCACTGACAAAGTCTTATTCATGCTGGGAGCATGACCATAATAGGGCCCTCCCCTGGGCAAGATCTGTACATCTGGGAAAAGGTGGGAGAGGTTCTCTTTCCCATCACGCAGGAAGCAGGCATCAAATGAGACTTTTTTGGTACCTCCCTGATTTATTGATCAGTTGAATTTGTGAGTTAGGGTCATCTGCATTGGGATTTCATTGTTTTGAAGACATAATAATAATAGTACACACACACACACATGCACACGCACATGCGTGCGCGCATGCGTGTGCGTGTGTGTACGGAATTGGCATGAGTTACCACGCAGTGTTGAATGCACATATATGCATGTGATATATGCACACATATACATATGATATATGCATATAATCTTCTTTGAAACTCACAATAACCTTGGGAGGTGGTGTTATGGTTATCCTCATTCTTCAAACGAAGAAACTGAGACACAGAAATGCCAGGGGGTAAGGAGCTGAAGCCACATTCAACCTCAGGTCCTTGCCTTTCCCTCCTTCCCTTCCCTTCCCAGCTACCCTTATTGGGGACCACACCGAATGACTCCATGGTTGGCTCTCTGCCACTGTCTAGTGCCAGGAGGTTCTCTACCCACCCACATCTGGAGGGTCGCAGACTCTCAGCTCTAGAGCTGGAAAGGATTTCAGAGGTGAGCGAGTCCAATCTGTTCATTTGACAGACTTGCTCAAAGTCACATAGTTAGTAAGAAGCAGAGCTAGATTCCATCCCAGGCCTGCTGACTCCAAGTTCAATGCTTTTTTCTACTAACCATGGTCTTTCCACTAACCATGGTCTCTTATTTCCTTACTAGATAGTAAGTTTCTTGAGGACCCAGGATGCTTATTTAAATCTGAGGTCACCCCCCACTCCCAGTACCCAGAAATATCTTTGGCATTGAACTGTTAGGAAGAGCTAAACAAAGGCTGTCCCAAACCCTGGGGCCATGGGGCACTAGGTAAGATGATGTGATAGAGGCAGGCTTGCACCTTCCTCTGCTCCTGGGAGGAGCTGCCTGAAGAGAAAGCTGCCAGTCCCACCCCCACCTTAACCACCTCAGGGTGTCATGAAGGTGGGAGGGTTCAGTCTGTGCGCTGGGAGCCTCACAGCTGGAACTGACCTAATGCACAGGACACAAACAGCTTGACCTTCTAAGGCTGCAGAAGAAAAACAGTACCAGATGTCTCCCCCAGCAACAGGGGCTACAAATCTCCCTCCCACCGCCCTCTGTCAACAGCTTCCACCTCCACCGCCTGGCATCACCTGCCACCTCCCAACGTTTACAGATTCAGAGTATGTTCTTGAACATTTTGGTTCCCAAGATAAGAGCTGTGAAATACCCCTCTGATCTCCATGTAAGAGGCTACCGGCCCCACGAAGGGGAGGTGGGAAGTAGGAAAAGGCCCGGATTTAGAGTTAGAGGCCTGGGTGATCTGTCTATGCCGGTCTAAATTAAGCATTTAAAGGTTAAGGCTGCAATAAGACTTTTGGGACAACCTGTAAAAGACACAGTCCCTGCCACCAAGGGGTCATCCAGGCACGGTGGCAAGATGAAATATACAGATATCTGAAGGGTTGTCGGGTGGTAAGTCATTCCTATTCTGCTTGGCCCTAGAGAATAGGGATACTGGGTGGATGTAACAGGGGGGCAGATTTAGCGCAATGTAAGGTCCTAGCCATCAGTTACCTCACAAAATGGAAGGGGCCCCCTTGGGAAACAGAGTTCCCCATCACTGGAAGTCTGGATAGACGGGGTAACCACTTGTCAAGGGAACTGCAGGGCATTTTATTCATTCATTCATTCCTGGATTCAACTGGATTCCAGAATCTCATTCTGGAATGAATTCTGGACCTCAGAGGGGATCTAGTCTAGCAAGATTAGACAGGCGCAAAAAAGCATCATTTGATCCTCGCTCAGCTGATGGAGTAGCTGGGGACCCTTTGGAGTCCCATCGAGCTCTAAGAGTACGTGGGGCTCTAACCAATGACAGGAGGCAGTCCATGCTCAGGGACGTGTGAATGGGACCAGACCATTATGTGCCAGAGGAGCAAAGCAGGGAGAGGCCGTTTCTGGCCAGAGGAAATGACGGAAGGCTTCCTGGAGGAGGCTGGATTTGAGCTGGGCCTTGCAGGCTGAGGAGATTTAGCTGGAAGGAGAGGATGGAGGGAAGAGGGAAATTTTCTTTCAAGTGGGAGAACAAAGACAGAGTAAAGGATGGGGAATTTGGTAAAAGAGACAGACAGCAAGGAGCTAATAACCAGAGGTCCTAACCGGTCTCACAGTAGGCATGCATTCTCTCCTCCCTCCCCAACACACACACACACACACACACACACACACCCTATTACACAACAGGGTGAAATTTCAAGTTGGGCACTTGATGTACACTTGTCTCAGTGAGGAGGCTGCTCTCACTCTAACAAGCCGTGTGTCTTTGGACAAATCATTGCTCCTTCTCTGACCTCCTGTTTCTTCATCGGTATAATGGCCATAATAAGGCTCACGTAAGCTACCTGAAAGAAGGCAGTGGGGAGGACTGAATGAGAATATCTGCAAAGCCCCTTACAAGTCTTCATGCCCTGGAGGAATGGGAGTTAATAAGTTTTCTGAGACTCATTTTTCTCGTCTCTAAGATGGGGATAATAATCTTTGAAACAGCTGCCTTGGAGGGTTGTGGTAAGGAACAAATGACACAATGACCTTAAAGTGTCATATGGATGAGAAGTACCAATAATTGCTCTGAGCCTCAGTTTCCTCGTCTATAAAATGGGTTGATGCTACCTGTACAAACTGTCTAGGACCAAAGAATTTAGAAACTGGATAAGACCCCAGTGCTTCACATGTAGCAACGAACAGACTGGGTATCCCTCGAATGCTGTTCGATGAGCCTGATAGCCACAGGAATAGAAGGAATCTCAGAGATCCTCTGGGTGAGGGGCTCTTCGCCTGAGGTCCACAGACCCAGATTTTAGAAGGTCTGCAAACTAGAATGTTTTTTTTAAATTTCCTAAGTATATTTCAATGCAATTGATTTCCTTTACAATCCTATATATTTAATTTTATTTATTTAAAACCCTTATTCTGAGAAGGGGTCCAGAGACTTTACAAGATGTTGCTCAAAGGGTCCACGACATACAAAAAGATTAAGATCCTCTCATCTGGTCCAATGTCCTCATTTTACAGATAGTAAAATTGAGCCCCAGAGAGGGGACGCGGCTCCCAAATTCTCACATGCGACAGTGATGATGATGATGATAACAGCTTGAAGGTATGCAGTGTTTAAATATTTCCTTCCCCAAAGTGGGGAAGGGATGTACAAAGATTACCATCCCTATCTTTCAGTGGAGGAAACTGGGGTTCACACAGAGGAAGGGGTACCTACGATCATGCAGCTAGCCAAGAGCTCAAAAAGCTGTTATAAAGTTATGGTTGGCAAACTACAATGCATGAAATAAAATATTCTGGTTTATTCATGCTGTCCAATTAGCTTCACAAAGACCAGTGGGAAACCACTAGGTGGCAGCCTTAAGTCACTGTGAAACTAGCCACGGAATCTTAGAACTAGAATCACAGAAGCTCAGAGCTGAAATTATGGAATCTCAGAACTGGAATCATAGAATCTCATTACTAGAATCACAAAATCATAGAACTAGAATCATAGAAGCTCAGAACTAAAATCATTGGAATTACAGAATTTTGGAACTGGAATCAAAAAATCTCAGAACTGGAATCCCAGAAGCTCAGAGCTAGAATTACGGAATCTCAGAACTAGAATCACAAAATCTTAGAATGTGAATTATAGAATTTCAGAGCTGGAATCACAGAAGCTCAGAACTGGAATCACAGAATTTCAGAAATGGAAACCACAGAATCTCAAAACTGAAATCACAGAAGCTCAAACTGGAATCACAAAATCTTAGAACTGGAATCACAGAAATTCAGAACCGGAATCACAGAATTTCAGAATGAAAATCACAGAATTTGAGAAATGGAAACCACAGAATCTCAAAATTGGAATCACAGAAGCTCAGAACACGGAGTCATTGTTACAGAGTCTAAATCACCCTCTCTCTAACTTGTCCCTGTTGCTCCTAGTTTTGTCCTCGGGGGCTAAGAACAAGACCGATCACTCTTCCATAGGACAGTTCATCAAACTTCTGATCCAACTTCACCTATCATGTTCTCTCTGAGCCTTTTCTTCTTTGGGCTAAACGTTTCTCTTTCCTTCAATCAATCCTCAAATGGCACTGAAGCAACAACACATTAGTGATAAACACTTACGGCTTTTTAAGGGGAGAAAGTTTGGAGAAGAGAAGAAGAGAAAAAACCTATTTGAGTGTGAGCCCCAAAAGAAGCCCAGGAGTGTTTGAGCCAAACAGGGGGCTGCCGCCCTTTGTCAGGAGAGACAGAATGGTTACCTGCAGATCTCCGGCGGACACTTTGTGGTAAATGACCTCCTCATCCCGGCGCTTCTCCTGGGGAATGGTGATGTTGGCCAGCGCCGTCTCAAAGTTCAAGATCTGCTGCATCTGATAACGAATAGATTCCTCATCTCCCCCTCCTAGGAGCTTGCCCAGCTGCACCATGTAGTTTAAGTAGCCTGTCAGGACCTGGAAAAACCAAGGTGACATAGTGAAGGGGCAATAGATGGGAAGCCTGAGGACCTGGGTTCTAGTTCTACCTTGGCCACTAACTTTCTGTGGGAGGTTGGACGACTAAGTCACTTCCCCTCTCTGGGCCCATTTCCTAATCTGTAAAATGAGGTCCTTAGGCCAGATGACCTCTGGGGTCCTTTGCAGCTCTAGATCAAGATTCCCCCCCTTTTTTTAAATTAAATTTTATTTTTTAAATTTTTTTTGTTTTTTTTTAATTTTCTTTTCTAATGAATAAAAATCTCTTTTCTCTCCCTCTCACTTCCCATACCATTGGAAAAAGAAAACAAAACCCTTGCAAAAAATATTTATAGGAAAAAAACCCCAAATTCCTAAATGGGTTATGTCCCAAAATATATGTCTCAGTTGACCCCCTGAGGACTGGGATCCTTTCCCCATCTTGCCTATAAAGCCTTCCCTGGTCCTCACACCTGGCAATAATTGCTCATTTTTCTAATCACATGCTGTTTTGTACTCTTCTTAGGAATTGATCATATTCTGGCCTAGTTTACATCTTATTTATTTGTGTACATGGCTTATTTCTCCTGCTAGACTGTGTTTCACCCATCTTGGTATCCACCCTCACCCCAGTGTTGTGAACAGTGAAGTACACACAACAGACGCTCAATAAATGTTTGCTGAATGTTGAAAGAACGAACGATGTGGCCCTCCAGAGCTAGGAAGGGAACCCTGCTTGATTCTCTGTTCCTTCACAGAATCCCAGAACCTCAGAGTTGGAAAGGGACACACTGGACAGGGGATCATGCCCAGCTCTGCCTTTGCTCAAAATGAGGACCGCTGGGAAAGTGTTTCCTGACCTCGAGTCTAAATCTGCCTCTTCGCAACTGGCACACAATCTGCCTGGTTCTGCCTTCTGGGGACAAGTAGAACAAAAACTAAGGGCTTGTCCCAAGACAGTCTAAAGATAGCTGATGGACCCCATCACCACCACCACGCTTCTGCCCCGCCCTGGCCTCCTCTTCTCCAGGGCAAATATCCAGTCTAACATCTAGTTCTTTTAAACCGGGGTCATTAACCTTTTTGGGGGCAGCTTTGTGACACAGTGGATAGAATGCCAGGCCTAGAATAAGGAAGACTTGAGTTCAAATCCAGCCTCACCTTACTCAGACACTGCGCAAGTCATTTAACACTATTTGCCTCAGTTTCCTCATCTGTAAAATGAGCTGGAGAAGGAAATGGCAAACCACTTCAGTATCTGCCAAAAAGACCCCAAAAAGGGATTGCAAAGAGTTGGACATGACTAAACAACTACCTTAACCTCTTTTGTGTCATGGACACCTTGAGCAGTTTGGGGAAGCCTAAGAACTCCTACTCAGAATAATGTTTTTAGGTGCGTAATATAAAATGCATAGAATTACAAAGGAAAGCAATTATATTAAAATACAGTAATCAAAAAATATATTTTTAAAACAAAGAACTTTTGCTTTTAATGATTCTTGCACAGCCTGGACTCCAGGCCCTTCATAATTCTGGATACTGCCCTCCTTTGGATACTCTCAAACCTAGCCAAGTCCTTCTTAAAATGTGGGGTGCCTAGAGAGGAGCACAATGCTCCAGATATTGTTGTCTTAGTCTGACCAAAGGGGAGGACAAGAGACATTTGTCTTCCTGATCAGCTCTGGCCACGATGTCTCTAAATGAAGCCCGAGATGGCTTTTTTTGGTGACCATCTGACATCGCTGATCTTGCAAATCCCCTAAAACCCCACAGGATTTTTATTTTTTAAAAAAGATGCTTTATTATACATTTAATCATTTTACATTAAGCCTCGATGAGATAGGTTATACTTGCTTTAAGACTAGTTACATTTATAGAATGAATTTCAACACTGAGGCATTCATTCATTCAGTAATCATTTATTTTTCTTTCCCATACTAGGCAGGCAAGCTTGGTGAAGCTCTGCCCAGGGGCATTTCCCACTGAAACAGAGAGGACGCTCATTTGTCTCCTGCTTTGGACCTCATGTGACTTGTTCAGGGAAGACTCTTTCTTGGCCCAGGGGGTTTACTACTGGTTTCCCATCAGCCAAATGGCATCTTTGCTCTTTGTTAGCTTTCAATACTCTGCTGCGGACGGGCTAGAAAAAGGGCCTATTGGAAGGGAGGGGAGACAAGAGGAGAGGAGGGAAAGAAAGAGAAGTAGGAGAGGAAGGGAAGGGAAAGAAGAGGTCCTCGTACTTGGAGAAAGTGACCTGGGACCATGAGGAGCTGGGTATCTGATCAGTGATACTGACCTTCTCATTTTCTGTCTTATTCAGATAATAATCTCTTGAAGGTAAGCCTAAGCCAGACTGGTCCACCTAGAAGAAAACAAGAGGGACTGGTGATCATCAAGACAAGATCCCATATGTATCTCATTTCTCAGATATATGGGGAACCGAGCCCTCTTTATAAAAATAAGAGCCATTCCCCAATTGATAAATGGAAAAGGATATGAACAGGCAGTTTTCAGAAGAAATCAAAACTCTCAATAGTCACATGAAAAAAATGCTCTAAATGGCCATTTATTAGAGAAACGAAAATTAAAACAACTCCGTGGTACTACCTATCTGATGAGCTAACACGACAGAAAAGGAAAATGACACACACCGGTGGGGATGTGGAAAAAATAGGGACACTAGTGTACTGTTGGTGGAGTTGTGAACTGGTCTAACCATTCTGGAGAACAATTTGGAACGATGTCCAAAGGGCAACCAAACTGTGCATACGCTCCGACCCAGTAATACCACTATTAGTCTATATCCCAAGAATATCAAAGACAAGGGAAAAGTGCTTACATGTAGAAAAATATTGATAGCTAGCTCTTTTTGTGCTGGTAAAGAATTGGAAATTGAGGGGATGCTCATCAACTGGGGAATGACTGAACAATGTAGTATTTGATTGTGATGGAATACTATTGGAATGTGCTATAAGAAATGACAAGGGGGATGCTCTTAGAAAAACCTGGGAAGACTTACATGAACTGATGCAAAGCGAAGTGAGCAGTACCAGGAGAAAAGTATACCCAGCAACTGCAGCACTGTATGATGATCCCCTGTTAAAGACTTAGCTACTCTAATCAATACAATGATTCAAGATAATTCCAAAGGACTTGTGATGAGAAATCACCTCCAGGGAGAGAACTGATGAGCTCTGAGTGCAGATCGAAGCATATTTTTTAACTTACTTTATTTTTCTCGCTTTTTCGGTTGTTGTTTGCAATATAGCTAAATAAGAAAATATTTTACATGATTTCACACATATACCTGACATCATATTGCTTGCCTTCTTCTCAATGGGTGGAGGAGGGGCTGGAGGGAAGGAGAGAACTGGGAATTCAAAATTTTAAATGAATGTTAAAATAAATGATATAATTTAAAAAAAAAAACCATAGGCCAAAGTCATGGCCTAACCTAATCATGATGTTGGGGGATGAAACCGGATATAGATTTCAGGTGAGGCTCTTCTCTTTGGATCTCAGTTTTCTCATCTGGGAAAGGAAAGACTAGCCCAGGTTGGGACAGGGGAAGGGGTACAAATGTCCTGGGCAGGTAACAGGCAAACTGCCCAGAGGTTTTCAGTCAGGCATGGCTGCTCAAGGGCTAGATGTTTTTATACAGTTCAGAAGCTGGGACCCCAAATGGGCTCAGGGGGTAGAACTCACCTGAATCACGTTGCTGTTGGAGTTCTTTGAGTCGGCACTGACGTAGACAGAGAAGAAAGGGGAAGTACGATAGTGAGCAGTGACCACCTGCAGGGTCTCCTGGAAGTTGTCTTTGTCCCATGGGCCTGTGATATTCCAGCCACCAAGCTATGGGAGATGAGCGAGAATAGAGGTGAGGACGTTGAGGACCTGGCAGAGCCCCTGCTTAATCATACTGGAGCAACAGCAATGATGGTTCATATCACCACAGCCCTGTGAGTTAGGGTAAGTATGAGGACTCTCATTTTACAGATATGGAAACTGAGGCTCAGAGAGGGAAAGAAACTTGCCAGGGTCACAACAGTAGTGTCAAAGCCAGAATTCAAATTCAAGTGTCTCCTTATTGCAAGACTCAAGCCCCCCTCCAGTTAGATGGGAATGAGACAATGAGATCCAGCAAGAAGAAGGGGAGTAGGCACTAGGATAAACTTGTGTGATGGTCACCTTAATGCAGCAGTCACGAGCCACAGTTTAGGGAAATAAAAAGTTATTGTATTTTTCTTCTAAGGGATATACACAGAACGTTAGAGCTGGGAGGGGCCTTAGAACACAGAATGTCTGAGCTGGGAGGGCCCTTAGAGCACAGAATGTCAGAGCTGGGAGTACCCTTAGGACACAGGATGTCAAAGCTGGGAGGGCCCTGAGAACATAGAATGTTAGAGCTAGGAGGGCCCTTAGAATAGAGAATGCCAGAGCTGGGAGCACCCTTAGAACATAGAATGTCAGAGCTGGGAGGGCCCTTAGAAAACAGGATTTCAGAGCTGGGAGGGCCCTTAGAACACAGAATGTCAGAGCTGGGAGGACCCTTAGGACACAGGATGTCAGAGCTGGGAGGGCCCTTAGAATAGAGAATGCCAGAGCTGGGATCACCCTTAGAACATAGAATGTCAGAACTAGGAGGGGCCTTAGAACACAGAATGTCAGAGCTGGGAGGGCCCTTAGAACACAGGATGTCAGAACTGGGAGGGCCCATAGAACACAGGATGTCAGAGCTGGGAGGGCCCTTAGAACACAGAATGTCAGAGCAGGGAGTGCCCCTAGAACACAGAATGTCAGAGCTGGGAGGACCCTTAGGACACAGGATGTCAGAGCTGGGAAGGACTGTGTTTAAAGTCATTCATCCTGTGCCTGGTGCCTTGGGTAGCAGCCCACAGGTCTCCAGCTCAGCTTGCTCACTGTGATGTCACAGGGAAGAAGATGAGAAAGAATGCTGAAAGGCCCTCCCATTTCCTGAGGGGGAGGGGAGAGGCCACTGGGGGCTCCCTCCACACAGAGAAGGTATCTGTCTAATCCTGGGCCAAGACCATCTGTCTTTCGCACATACACCCTTCGAGGAAAAGGAAGTAGCGACATTAAGAATTTCCTGCTCAAAACACGCTACCATCCATGAGAGCAGTCATAAGTGGAGGCAGTGTGGGGATCACGACAATATGAATCACTACTGATTTCACCTCCCTGGGCCACAGTTCCCTCAACTGTCAAAACAAGAGATTGGGCTAAACAACCTCAGAGATCCCTTCCAGTCAGTCAATGAGCATTCATTAAGCACCCACTGTGTGCCAGTCATTGTGCTCCTCTCTAGACTATGATCCCTGCGGGGGAAGGTGAGCCTCCAGAAACACGGGGCTATTCTGTTACTACCTTATTAAAAGGCTCATGAACTTTAATGCTCTTTTAAAATTCCTGATACTATGAAAAGTTTGTGTTTGTTGGTAACTATTAATGAGAGGCGAGAGTGGGGGTGCAGGAGAGAGAGATGGGGGGAAGGCGGGAGCAGCAATGCCAGCCCAGAGGGCAGGGAGCCCTACCTTCTCGATCAGCTGCATCAGGGGCTTGGCCTTCAGCTCCTCGATCTTGGACTCATTCATGCAGGCCTGGTAATACTGCTGAGCCTTCCGCTCAGCCTCATTGGTGCTGGCGCTGGCATTTTCTGAAAAAAACAAGAGGCAGTTGAAGCTGGGATCCCCAGTTAAGGAGATTTTACTCTTCTTGGACCAAACTCTCTTGGAAAACCTTGGGCTTTCAGGGCTGAAAGTCACCTTCAAACTTGGGCTATTCGAGCTGGAAGAGGGCTTAGAATGTCAGAGCTAAGAGGGAGCTTTGACAGAATGCTGGAGCCACAGTGGACCTCAGTATGAAAAATGCCAGGGCCAGAGTGGACCTCAGGATGCAGAACATTAGGGCAGAATGGACCTCAGGACATAAAACATTAAGGCAGAGTGGACCTCAGGATGCAGAACATTAGGACAGAGTGGACCTCACGACACAGAATGCCAGGGCAGAGTGGACCTTGGACTGTAATGTCAGCACTGGGAGGTCCTTTAAAACAAAGACTTTCAGAGTTAGAAAGAAAGGAGCTTAGAATATAGAATGTCAGAAGAGGACTTAAGAAGAGGTCATTGATTTAGCCTCCTGGCCAGATCTGGCCTACTGCCTGTTTTTGTATAGCCCATGAGCTAAAACTGGTTTTTACATTTTAAAGTAACATCTTATTGTATTTATTAGAGTCTAAATGCCCTCCCAAGGTCACAGGTGATTGAGAGGCAGAGCCAGGATCTGAAGGTCCAGGTGTCCTCATTCTAAATTCATCTTTAGCTCTTGTCTCTGCACATCCATGCTTTTTCTTTGTGCTCCTCCTTAGTAACCTGGCGAGGTCACCACCCCGTTTTACTGTATTTTGTCAATTAAATTTTCAGAGACATGGAATTCGCTGAAAAGGGCAGACTCCCTGATAATCCATAACAGCATCCTTCACCTCCCCTATTCCCTAGAGGGGAGGCCCCTCCCCCCAAACTACAGCTGAATCAAGCCTTTTGTAGTTGCTGCCATGATTTCTTCTGTACTTTGGACTTCCTCTGCCAAAGGACAGAGATGGTGGCACAGTAGATAGAACATGGCCTGGAGTCAGGAAGGCCTGAGTTCAAATTTGACCTCAGACAGTTACTAGCTGTGTGATCCTAGACAAGTCAATCTCTGATTGACCCAGTTTCCTCAACTGTAAAATTGGGACAATAACAGCACCTACCTCACCTATTGTGAGGATTGAGAAAATATTTATAAAAGCATAGCCCAGTGCCTGACACATGGTAGGTGCTCTGTAAATGCTTATTTCCTCATTCCCCAAATTTTAGTCCTGGGAAGCTTTAGACACGGGAGGCCTTTAGCTTTCTATTCTGCCACAAAATTCTCCCATTTGGAGGGGTAAGAGGTAAGGGAGGGAGAAGGGATCGGGGAATATGTGGGTCTGTTCTGATTTTCAGATCACAGCTCATCTTTTTTTTCTACCTAAGGCTGCATGTAGCTCATATAAACTACTCAAAGCCTCATTCATTATTAATTAATCTTCCCTTCAGGTACACAGGCTATTTAAAGACTTGTTTTCCATTTCCCTTTATCTTCCTTGTAAACTGTATCTCATTTCGTTCCCTGCTCTAGGTTTTTAGTTACCCTGAAACATCTGCATGATTTCTTTATGGGCCGCCACCCCATTTTACTATCTTTTTTCAGTTAAATTTTCAGAGACATGGAATGTTCTGATAAGGGCAGACTTCCTGATAGGGCCTGTTGTTGTCCTGGGGTCAGAGTTGGACAATCAATGTTTAAGCTGTGAGGGACCTGAGAACACAGAATGTTAAAACATTGACTGTCAGGCTGGTAAGAATCCTTAGAACTCAGAGTATTCAAGCAAGAAGGGAACTTAGGACCTAGAATTTCAGAACACAGACAGAACTAGAAGGGAGATTAGACCATAGACTGTTGGGGCATGAAATGTCTGGGCTTGGAGGGAATGTAGAACATAGAATTTTAGAATATGGAACAACAGAATAGGAAGGATTTTAGAACACAATGTTAGAGGTAGCAGGGAACTTAGAACATAGGATGTCAGAGCTTAAAAAGACCTTAGAACATGCAATGTTAGAACACAGGCTGTCCATGCTAGAAAGGTTCTGTGTTTTGAAGTCCTTCCCAGCTTTGACATCTTATGTTCTAAGGCACCTCTCAGCTCTGATATCCTATGTTCTAAGGCCTCTCCCAGTTCTGACATCCTGTGTTCTAAGGGCCCTCCCAGCTCTGACATCCTGTGTTCTAAGGGCCCTCCCAGCTCTGACATCCCGTGTTCTAAGGGCCCTCCCAGCTCTGCCATTCTGTGTCCTAAGGGCCCTCTCAGCTCTGACATTCTGTGTTCTAAGGGCCCTCTCAGCTCTGACATTCTGTGTTCTAAGGGCCCTCTCAGATCTGACATCCTGTGTTCTGAGGGCCCTCCCAGCTCTGCCATTCTGTGTTCTAAGGGCCCTCTCAGCTCTGACATTCTGTGTTCTAAGGGCCCTCTCAGCTCTGACATTCTGTGTTCTAAGGGCCCTCTCAGCTCTGACATTCTGTGTTCTAAAGGCCCTCCCAGATCTGACATTCTGTGTTCTAAGGGCCCTCTCAGATCTGACATCCTGTGTTCTGAGGGCCCTCCCAGCTCTGCCATTCTGTGTTCTAAGGGCCCTCTCAGCTCTGACATTCTGTGTTCTAAGGGCCCTCTCAGCTCTGACATTCTGTGTTCTAAGGGCCCTCTCAGCTCTGACATTCTGTGTTCTAAGGGCCCTCTCAGCTCTGACATTCTGTGTTCTAAAGGCCCTCCCAGATCTGACATTCTGTGTTCTAAGGGCCCTCTCAGCTCTGACATCCTGTGTTCTGAGGGCCCTCCCAGCTCTGCCATTCTGTGTTCTAAGGGCCCTCTCAGCTCTGACATTCTGTGTTCTAAGGGCCCTCTCAGCTCTGACATTCTGTGTTCTAAAGGCCCTCCCAGATCTGACATTCTGTGTTCTAAGGGCCCTCTCAGATCTGACATCCTGTGTTCTGAGGGCCCTCCCAGCTCTGACATTCTATGTTCTAAGGACCCTCTCAGTCCTGATACTCTGTGTTCTAATATCCCTCCCAGGTCTAACATTCTGAGTCCTAAGGTCTCACCCATCTATGATAGTCTATGTTCTAAGGTCTCTCCCAGCTCCAGTGTGCTATGGTGAACACAGCAGCTCAATACTTCATATTTAATTTGTGTTAAATAAGGCTATGTGATGTGTCAACTTCTCTTACATTGATGTTGACTTTATTCAATCATCTGAAATTGCATTTGTAGATAATAAATTTCACACTGTGGCACTGAGACACGCTTTTTTACCGTAACTGACTGTGATGAATAGGTAAGAATGGAGGCTGTATAGTGTGGTAGAATAATAACCATTTACAATTCTAAATTGATTTAAGGTTTACAGAATGCTTTAAAAGTATTAGTCTGGGAAGGGAGAGTGGGAAGCCTTCTGGGAAAGGCAGTGGTTTTCTGGGCCATAAGATGAGAAAAAGAGAAAGATAAAACAGAGATGAGAGAGAGAGGAAGGAAAGGGGGTGGAAGAGGAGGGAGGAGGAATGAGAGAGAGGAGAGAGTGGGGAGAGAGAGGGGAGGGAAAAAGAGAGGAAGAGAGGGGGAGAGGGGGAGAGAAGCAAAGAGAGAGAAAGAGAGAGGAGAGATAGAGAAAAGGAGAGAGATGGGGAAGGAGGCGAGAGAGGTGGGGAGGGAGGAGGTGATGAGGGAGAGAAGGAGGGAGAGAGAAAGAGGAGGAGGAGGAGGAGGAAAGGTCAGAAAAGAGGAGAGAGGGAAAAGAAAAGAAAAAAGGTAAAAAGATGAAGAGGAGGGTGGGCATAAAGTAAGGGAAAGAGGAGAGGGAAAAGGGGGATATAGGAGGGGAAAAAGAACAGAGGGAGAGGATAAAGAAGGGGAAAGGAGAAGGTACAAAATGGAGGGGATGCAGTAGAGGGGAGAAGGAGGGTAAGAAGAGAGGGGGAAGAGGACAGGGAGAGGGAATGAGAGATGAGGGAAGGGCAGGGAGAGGGGGAAGGGAGAAAAGGAAGAAAGATGGGGAGGACAAAGAGGACATATTAGGAGTAGAAAAGAGAAAGGGAGAGAATGGATTAGGGAGAGGATGGGGGAGAGAGAAGAGGTGGGAAAGAACAAGGGAAGACAAGGGGTAAGAAATGAGCAGGGAGACTGCAGTGGGATGAAGAAGGGGAGAGGGATAGGGAGGGGGATGAGAAGGGGGAAGGGGAGGGGGACGGAGAGGGAGATGGGAAGAGGGAAGGGGAGGGGAAGGGGGATGGGGAGGGGCAGGCACAGGGGACTTCCCAGGGCTCCATGCCACAGTGAACATCTCATCTTGGAGCAGCCTGGCTTTCCAAGACAACACTCTTGTTTGCGTGAGAAAGCAGCTGGGAGAAGGGAGGGGGAGGAGAAGAGGTGTCAGAGGCGAGTCACACAGAGAAACCTGCGTTTCTATGGGAACCCCTCCTCAGCATCAGCCCAGAATCTGCTCCTCCCTCCCTCCTGCCAAGATAGGAGGGCTGAAGGACCAGCCCAGAGGCTGGGGTCAAATACCAGGGCCCCCAGGAAGCAGCACCTTCCCCAGCACAAACATCTGGCTCCAGTTTAGACCCCGAGATGCCAATGCTGTGGTGGGGCGGCGGGGGGCGGGGGGGGGGGGGCAAGGGGAGGGCTTAGAGTCTAGGCCAGAAAAAATCTGAGCCAGGTTGGGCCCGCCCTCACCCTCCCTCAGTGGCCAGAGGAAGGTCACTAGAGATAAGGGATCCAAACAAAGGCATCGGAAAGAATAGTGAGTGCGCTCCCAGGCCGGGCCTCCCAAGTTCCAGTAAATTACCAGGCTGGGGAGACTGACCTCCCTCCCCACAATTCCCTCCCCTCTCCCCAACAGGCTAGTTAGAAATGGATCCAACACACCAAAGGTGGAGGAGGAGCCTGATGCTCCAGGAGGCCCAGAGGAAAATACAGGCAGATCTGGGTTTGACTGCCAAGGACCCCGGGGTTCTAATCCAGCCACTGCCACTTAGGTGCAGAGGGACCAACCACTTGGAAATCACTTCTCTCAGCCTCAGTTTGCTGAATGGGGATAAAGGCAGCACTTATCTCCTGAGAGCTGATGTAAGGGTCAAACTGGAGAACCAATATAAAGCAGAGCACCCTATGCCAGCTATTAGCCTGAGAAGACACCTGGCCTCCAAGACAGGAAGCCCTGGGTTCAAGGGAATGATGGAGGAAAGAGAAGGAGGCTTGAGGTCTCATCTCATGTTTCCTACTCCAAAGAAATCACAGGTCTGGATCAAATTTAAAAAAAAAATGATTATTGCTGTTAAGTTTTCCTAGGAGGGGGCTTAGAACACAAAGAGTCAGAAAGAAGAGGGCCTTAGAACACAGAGAGTCAGAAATAGGGGGGCTTAGAACACAGAGAGTCAGAAAGAGGGGGGCCTTAGAACAGAGAGTCAGAAAGAAGGGGGCCTTAGAACAAAGAGTCAGAAATAGCGGGGCCTTAGCACACAGAGAGTCAAAAAGAGGGGGACCTTAGAACACAGAGAGTCAAAAATAGGGGGGCCTTAGAACACAGAGAGTAAGAAATACAGGGCCTTAGAACATAGAATGTTGGAGCTCGAAGGGACCGTGAAGTTTATCTCATCACAGGGTTATGGATTTAGAGCTGAAATGGACTTTAGTTTTTTGTGTCCAATCCTCATTTCAGAGAAGAGAAAAATGGGTTCCAAAGTAGTTAAATGATTTCCCAGAGTCCTATAGCTAGTAAATGCCTGAGGAAGGATTCAAACTCTGGTCTCCCTGACTCCAAGTCTAACAGTCTATCTACCAGACCAAGTTGCCTCTCCTTCTCCAACCCCTTCGTTTTACAGATGAGAAAAACTGAGGCCTGGAAAAGGGGAGGTTACTTGTTCGGCATCACACAATCAGGAAATAGCAGACCCAGACTTTGAAACCGGGCCTTCTGGCTCCCATTCCAGAGTCTCACTCCCTTCCCCTAATGGTGATAGCATCAGGGTCTTCCAAGTCTATTTTCATCCATGACATGGGCTGATTTTACTTGGAAGGGGACAATATTAGTAAAAACCAACTCATAGTCAAATGGCACTTACTTGCTCATCTGTAAATTGGGGATTATCATTCTCCCATGGACTATCATTGAATCACCTTCCTTACAACAACAGTGATAGTTTATGTTTGAGAAATGGTACCCATTTTATGTATGAGAAAGCTGAGGTTCCAGGTGGGGGGACTGCCTTGCTAGTAAGGATCAGGGTGGGGAAAACTCAGATTTTCTGACTATTTTAACTGCAGCTTCATTTTTTCTCCCTTAAAATTCCACCTTTCTCACCCGAATACAGAGACCACATGGACAAACCATCCTGACCACTCCACTTTGGCCCCAGCTTCAAAGTGGAATAAATCACATTCAAATATATTTGTTGCTTTTTTGGCATGAGAGATGACCATGGGAAGGCCCCTGGGATAGCCTCCCAATGGATGATAGATTCCAGCGGGGGCAGAGGTTAAGAGAAAAACAGCAAACTCCCACTTTTAAAGTGCTTCACAGTTTACAAAAGCACTCGGGAATCAGAGGATCATAGATTCAGAGCTGGAAGTGACCTTAGAGGCCAGTGAGTTCAACCTCCTCATTTTACAATTGAGGAAACAGAGGCAGATGTTCAGCGACTTGCCCTGGGCTCACGCAGCTAGTAAATGTCTGAGGCAGCATTTGAACTCAGGTCTTCCCAATCCTAAGCCCAGTGCTCCATGACCTAGCTGCCAGGGAAAAGAGAAACACCCCGACTCTGGCTTTAAACTGAGATTCTTACAGCAGCCAACACACAGGACTAACCATCATACAATGAGGCCATGTTATCGTCACTTTTTCCTAACCATGATCCTGTAAGCCAGATAGGGTACAGACTGTTATTCTTTATTTAACAGATAAGAAGATCGAGAATCAGACACAGGAAAGTGGCTTCCCTATAGGCACACAGCAATTACGAGTGGACCAGGACTCGAATGGAGATTTCCTAATTCCCAAGTCTAGGGCTCTTACACTAAGGCAGAGCCAAAGTTTTCTGGGAAGAAACTACTTCAGGAAAGAGCTTTTCTGCCAACTCTGGGCTGCCTTGTAGCTAACTACCTGGCCAACAACCCTGGCGTGATTGCTGTGACAGAAAGCAGCTGTGCTCACAGTCGGGCTGTGGACAGCTCTCTGGGCAGCTCAGAAAGCTCCTTAACCATTTACCCCACAGCAAGCAGGAAGCACAGGGCACAGCTTCGGCCACAGACCTGCTTCGTGGGCACGGAGGATTTCCTTCGAGGATTGGGCTATAATGTGGAAAACCTGCTCTCCTGATTTCTCACCCAGGTCCCAGGGTCTCTGCCCAAAGAGATATGTGTGTGTGTGTGTGTGTGTGTGTGTGTGTGTGTGTGTGCGCGCGCGCGCGCGCGCGCACCAGTGCATGTACCTGCATGTTTCTGACAAAACACGGACAACATTGCATGGATTGCATTCCAAAGCCTAACGGAAGTGGCAAGGCAGAAAGAAGACCAGACTGGTGAGTCAGAAATCCTGGGTATTAGTCCTGGCTCTTCCACCATCAGCTCTAGGACCTTTGCTAAGTCACTTTCTTTCCCTACAGTCCAGGCTCCTCAACTGGAAAATGAAGGGGCTGGGCTACATGATCCCCAAAGCTCCTTTGAGCTCCTACATTCTCTGCTTGGATGTTTTCTGCCCTGATGTTCTATATTCTAAAGTCCTTCCCAGCTCTGACATCCTGTGTTCTAAGGGCCCTCCCAGCTCTGACATTCTGTGCTCTAAGGGCCCTCCCAACTCTGACATTCTGTGTTCTAAAGGCTCTGCCAGTTCTGATAGTCAATTTTCTTAGGTTTCCTTCTACCTCTAACATTCCATGTTCCATCTGATATTCTATATTCTATTGTCCCCTAAAATGATGGCATTCTATGTCTAATATCCTAATTTCCAAGGTTCTTTCCACTCTGGCATCTTATATCCTAAGGTTCCTTTCCACTCTGGCATCTTATGTTCTAGGCTTCTTTTCAGTTCTGCTCTTTTCATCTCTGATATTCTACGTTCTAAGATTCCTGCCTGCTTGGACAGTCTAAAATCCCTCCTAACTCTCATATTTTATGTTGTAACATCCTATGGTCTAAGACTCTTACCTGATGTGATGTCTTCTGTTCTAGCTTTCTACATCCTAAGGTCCCTGCTGCTCTGACATTCTGGGTTCTAAAGGCCCTTTCTATTCTGGTCTTCTGTATTCTAAGGCTCCTTCTAACTAAAATTCTGTGAGTCCAAATGAAATACTCTTCCTTTCCAGTAAGTTTACAGCCCAGGGAGAAAAATTTTACTTCTTTTCCCCAATGTAATAAAAAAAACCCAAAATCTGTCTCTCACCACCACCTTTCAAAGGGAATAAAACAGTCCCTGGGGGACAGGGCAGCACCCAGGTCAGGAGCTGCCACTGTAGGCCTGTCCTGAATGGGTCTGCTATTAATTCCACTCAGTGTCATTTGGTGTGGCTGGGCCCAAGTGCCAATAAGAGCAACACTGAAGCTTTGTTTGTGCCCTACATCTCACACCAGGGCAGTCTGGAATTTTTGCTTTCAATATGATGGACATGGTTCACATATCCGGAGAACTAAGTTCTTCCCAAGTTGTCCCAGGTGTTTCTACCTCACCTGTATCTTCTCCCTACATTCTCTCCCCAACCATACCTTATAACAAAAAAGATTTTTAATAGAAGAGGAAAAAAACATTAAACAAAACCAACAAAACCAAAAAAAGGAAAAAAATTCAACAAAACCAATAAGACCAAAAATGAGAAAAAAATTCAACAAAACAAAACAAAAAATACATTGAAAGTAGCTGACTTGATATGCAAAGTTTCATAGTTGGTTTTATTTATTTCATGGCTAATAAAGGGCAAGGTGCCCTTGAGAACGGTGCTTGGAGACCCAGCCCTTATATCTACAATATTGTCAGCACCCCAAGCAAGGTGAAGTGAAGTCAGATTTGGGGTCACAGGGCCTTGCTTTTGAATCCCGGATTTCTGTCTTTGACTTGTGTGATCCTTGTCATTTTGGCTTCAGCTTCCTAAGCTGCAAAATGAGAGGACTGGAGGAGATCATTTTGAACTCTAAATCCTAGGATCCATCCTTACCAAAGCACACAGGAGGAAGGGGTGCCAGGCTGTGTGAGCCCACAACCAGGCTCCATTCTAGCAAAGGCCCACATGGTTTCTCCCTTCAGGGGAAGGAAGATTGCCTCTCGCCCACCCTGCTCACCCCCCTGGGTGATCCAAGCTCTTCTTACACTGAGGGAACAGCCAGGTCAGGAGTCCCCAGAGAACTCTGGGCATGCTATCAAGCGTGGTTTAATGAACCGAGCAGGGGCTACAGTTTGGAAGAAGGGGGAAGGGTGGTGGCTCCCTTGTGTGGTATGCGGATGTGACTGGTGTAATTGAAGGTAACCACAAAACATTAATCTGCCCATCTCTTCACAGCTTAGCTCTCTTCCTTCCTCACTGCTCAGCCAAACCCCAAGGTGGAAGGGTGGCTCAGGGAATGAAGATACAAAGCCATTCTATTTCAATATCCAGTCTTCCTTGACCTGTACATAATGAACATACCTCACTGGCCAATGGGTGTGAACTTGGACTCACATATTATAGGATTGAGCCCAAGGGGTCTTAAGCTTTGTTATGTCATGGACCCAATCTGGGGACAGATGAAGCCTATGGACCCCTTCAGAAGAATGATTTAAATGCACAGAATTAAATTGCTAAAGGAAACAATTATACTGAAAGCCAATTCCTGCCTTCAGGGAGTTTACCATCTAATGGAAGAAAACAACAAGCAAGAAGAAGATGAAAATATTTTAAAAGACCAACAAAAACAACATTCACAGGTTTCAGGTTAAGAACCTCTCATTTAGAGTTAGAAGAGACTTTAGTGTCCATCTGATATAACTGCTTCCTCTTCAGAGAGGAGGAAATTGAGACCCAGAAGGAGGAAATGACCTGTCTGGGTCACACAGTACTCAATCGATCAGCAATCATTCATTAAGTGATCACCATGTGCCGTGAGAAAAGGAGCACAGGACCGAGTTCATAGCTTGGTCCTGACTCTAGCTATGAGACTCTAGGGTCACGGGCCAGTCCCCCAAGCTCCCTGGGCTTCATGGGGGCCCACTTCTGTGAGCATGGAGGTACGAGATGGAGTATCGACTCTGAAGAACAGCTAGGTGCAAAGGTAGATGGGAGGCTGATCGTGGTGGCCCTTAAATGCCAGGCTGAGAAGTCTGTATTTTATCCAGAGAAACAGAGCCACAAAAGGTTTTTGAGCAGCAGGCCTAGTAATCAGAGCCCACCAAATCAGCCCCATCCCTTCAGACCACCCTCTGGGCCCCAAATCTTTTACTTTTTTTCCCAGGCACAGGCCATGTCTATTCACCAGCCTTTCCTCTCTGCCCCTAGACCCCAGCCCAAATGTTTGAGAATTTAGAGCTGGAAGGCACCTTAGTGAATGCCTAGGCCAACCCCCTAGTTTTACAGATGAGAAAACTTGAGGCCTAGGAGAAGCTAAAGGTCAGCTAGATAATTAAAATGTACAGCCAGGACTTGAACCCTGGTCCTCTGACTCTTCATCCAGCCGTCTTTCTATAATACTGAATTGCTCAGAGGCAGCTAGGTAACACAGTGGACAGAGTGAGGGACTTTGGAGGAAGACTTGAATTCAAATCTTACCTGGTCAAGTCATTCAACCTGTGTCTGCCTCAGTTTCCTCAACTGTAAAATGGGGATAATAGTAATAGCATCTATGTCCCAGGGTTGTTGTGAGGATCAAATGAGGCACTATTTGTAAAGTATGTGGCACAGCGGCACGTAGTCAGCTTATTTCCTTCCTTCTTCATTCTTCGTTGTTGATCCTGGATCCAATTCTCTTGCCATCAACTAACACCCCTGGTTTGGGTTTCTTCCATCCCATCTCACTGCTTGGCAATTGTGCAGTTGGCCCTGAGTTGGCCATCTGTGGGCTCATGGCTCAGTGCTTCTACTGCATTAACTCCTTTTGATCCCAGAACACTTGGGTATGTGGAAGCTGGGGCCTGTCGTACATGTTGCTCAAGGGCTCCTTCAGGTGCGTGTGAGAGGAGGATTCGCCAAAAGAAATGTCAAAGCGGAAAGGACAGGTGAGCCTCAGCCTTGGGTCATAAGGTTGGGGATGGAGGTAGTACAGGGAAACCAAGTGGGGTGGCAGGGGCAGGGTGATAGTGGGGGAAACATCAAATCTAGGACCTTGGCCTTTTAATGTAAATTAAGAGTATATATGTACGTGAGAAGGAGTCGGGGTGGGGGGGAAAGGAGAGATGGAGGGGAGAGACAGCAAGAGTGAGAGAGAATGAAAGAGAATGAGAGAGAGAGGAAGAGAGAGAGAGAAAGAGAAGAAGAGAGGGAAAAATAAAGGGAGAGAGGAAGAGAGAGAAAGAGAAGAAGAGAGAGAGAAGAGAGAAAGGGAAGAAGAGAAAGAGAAGAAGAGAGAGAGAAGAAGAAGAGAGGGAGAAAGAGAAGAGAGAGGAAGAGAGAAAGAGGAGAGAGAAGGAGAGAGAGGAAGAGAGAGAGAGAGAAAGATAGGGAGACAGAGAGAAGAAGAAGAGAGAGAAAGAGAGGGAGAGAGGGAGGGAGAGGGGGAGGGAGGAAGAGAGAGAGAGAGAGAGAGAGAGAGAGAGAGAGAGAGAGAGAGGGGGAGGGAGGAAGAGAGAGAGAGAGGAGAGAGAGAGAGAGAGAGAGAGAGAGAGAGACAGAGAGAGAGAGAGAGAGAGAGAGAGAGAGAGAGAGAGAGAGGAAGAGGGAGAAAGAGAGAGAAGGAAAGAGAAAGAGATTAAATAGCACATCATTCTATCAGAGAAAATGCCCCAGTGATGATGATTCCAGAAACTGAAGAACGAAGTCAGAAAAGGAAAAAAAAGTTTTGTTGTATAAAAGTAATACAAGGCACAGTGATTTTTATGTGAACTCCCTACCAGAGTCATTACCACTTAGCACAGTAACAAACTGGGTAGAAGATTCTATGTGTATCCTATTAACTTTGTTGTAAGTTCTACATGGCTATAGTCAATAAACACATATTAAGCACCTACTATGTACTAGGCACTGTGCTAAGTGCTGGGAATACAAATACAAAAAGGGATAGTCCCTGCCCTCAAGGACCTTAGAATCTAAGGAAGGAAGACAACACATAAGAGGAAGATGAAAAGGAGGGGGTGGAGGGAGAGGGTAGGCAGGCAAGTACCAAGTACTTCTGTACTCTGGTGAGAAATGATGTCTGGGCCGGGCTTTCTCCTTAAATGGAGGTTTGGACTTCATGGCCCAGCCCTCCAATCAGAGAAGCAAAGGGTAGTGATGAGATGGAGATTTTGACTTAATGACAACCCTGAACAATGATCCCCTATGCCTTTACACCGTGTAGACCAGTAGTACAGCCATCTACTTATAAATAAGAGAATCACCAAATCTTAGATCGGGATGGGATTATGCAGTGGTAACGCTGAGGCTCAGAGACACTGACTTGTCCAGGGTCGGTCACACAGCAAGTGAGTGTTAGCACGCAAACCCAGGGCTGCTGCCTGTTGGTCCAGGGACCAACTTTCTGGTGAGGCAGATTCAGGCTTGAGGTGAGGAATGACTCCCTAACAATTAAAGCAGTTCAAAAGTGGGGGGGAGCACCTCAAGAGGTGGTGGGTTCCCCCTTGCTAGAGATACTTAAAGGTTAGACGACTATTCACAAAACATTTTTCTTTTTAAAAATTAGAGGGAACAACTGGTCTGGACCCCCAAACTCAGAAGTAAAGACCAGCTTTCCTAGGACTCCCTAATACCCCCCTTTTACTGAGAGTGAAGGCCCAGTTCCCTTATTTTCTACATGAACTTAAGTCAAAGGGAAGCCCTTATCATGGCTTACTAAAGTGCCAGGCACTGTGCTAGGCGCTTTACTATTATTATCTCATTTTACCTCCACAACAACCCTGGGAGGTAGGTGCTATTTTTATCTCCATTTTGCAGAACTGAGGTAGGCAGAGATTAAGGGACTTGCCCAGGTTCATACTAGTGAGTGCCTGAAGGCAGATTTGAACTCAGGTCCTCTGGACTTCAAGCCTTGTGCGCTACCCTCCTAACTACCTCAAATAGGTGCTTTATAAATACTAGCTGACTTGAGGTCAGTAGTGCCCAGATTCTTATGCCTTTTTATAGTCTGACCCTTCCCCTTTATCCTAACTTTTCCCTCTCCTCCGATGCTAGGAGGGACTTACCCAAGAGATGCTTCATGATGGCTTGGTTGTGTTCCCAGAGGTTGTTGAAGGTCCCCCATCGGGAGTGGCCATCAGGCACAGGATTGGCCTTTATCCAGCCCCCACAGGCATAGCTGAAGAAATCTTGGCAGGGGTCTATTGTCTGGTCCAAGGAACTCAGGATGGAGCTGGTCACTGAGATGCAAGCTTCACTCAGACACAGAGCAGGGGGTCCTAGTAGGAAGGGCAGCAAGAGGTCAGCGAGAGGCTGTGGAGGATGCTGATGAATAAACAAACATTTACTAAATACCTATTATGTGCTGGGCATGTCCTAAGTACTGGGTATACTTTCATTTGACAAATGACTATTAATGTGGCTATTAATCTACTATATGTGTAAGCTTATTGAAGGCAGGGCCTCTTTCATTGTCACATAGTGAACACTCCTAAACATTTATTAACAAATTGATTAATTGATTATAAGCAGAGAATGTTCTGGGTGCAGGAGATGTGGAACTTGCTGCTGCTACTACTTACTACTACTGCTGCTACTACAGATGCTTCTACTTCTACTTACTACTATTACTGCTGCTGCTGTTTCTGCTACTGCTGCTACTTTCTACTATTACTGCTGCTGAGTCCAGCACTCAACCCACTAAACTATGCCGCTTCTCAATAAGACCCAATATTACATGGGCAGCTAGGTGACACAGCAGTTGGAGTTCTGGACTTGAAGTAAGGAAAACCTGAGTTCAAGTCCCACCTTTGACATCTACTAGCTGTTGCCCTGGGTCCTTTGTCTGCTTGGACTTGCTATAAAATGAGGATGATAGGGACAGGTAGGTGGTGCAGTGAGTAGAGCACCAGCCCTGGAGTCAGGAAGACCTGGGTTCAAATCCAGCCTCAGACACTTGACACATGTACCAGCTGTGTGACCTTGGGCAAGTCACTTAACCCCAATTGCCCTGCCTTCCCCCCTGCAAAAAAAAAAAATGAGGATGATAATAGAACCTGCATCCCAGGGTTATTGGGAAGATTAAATGAGATCACTTCTGTAAAGCACTTTGTAAACTTTAAATTGTTAGTAAATTAAATTGCTATTAAAGTGCCTTATAAATGCTATTATAATTAGCTATTATGAAAAAGTACATTAAAAAGGCACAAAACTACTTTGCTGGCTGATGAGAACTCTCTTATTGAATGCAGGAATGAATAAAAACTTAGGTTTTAAAGAATGAATAGAACATAACAGATGAAAAGGAAGAGAAAAGGACTTAGGGCATTTTTAGGTTGGGGGATAGAAGGGACAAAGACATGGAGGCATAAGAACACATGGGAGACAGCTAGGTGGCACAGTAGTTAAAGTGTTGGATTTGGAATAGGAAAGATCTGAGTTCAAAGCTTACCTGTCAGTCAACAAGCATTTATTCTATAACTACTATATTCCAGGCACTCTGCTAAGTGCTAGGGATACAAAGAAAGGCAAAGGACAGTCGGTTTCCTCATTTTCAAAATGGAAATAATAGCCCCTTACCTAAAAGAATTGTTAGGAGATAGAAAGACTATAGCTAAATAGTAAGGATTAATTAATGTTTATTGAATTAAATTATCTGTGTCAGTGTCTACCGGATATACGCTACATGCCCAGCACTCTTCCCAACAGGGTGTATGTAAAGTTGAGTGTGTTACCGAGCATGGGATCCAGCAGACTTGGGTTTGTATATACTGGCTTTCCTAATTTTTTTTATTGCTTGTATAACAGGACAAGTCACTTTCCCTTTCTGAGTCTGTTTTCAGGTCCCCCTACTGGATTAAACAGTGTCTAAAATCCTTGCCAGCTCTAAATCCAATGAAATTTCAGCCCTCCCCCTCTCCGCCTTCAAAGAGAATCTAATCTGATCAGCTGCCCTTATCTAGAAAGGGCATGGGCAGTAAACCTTTATCTCCTGCTTATTCAGGCCACTGTTGCTATGATACTTCAGTACTGCTGCATACTGGGCCAAGGTCTTATATGGTCTCAAGGGTAAACCTAAGTTTATTACTTGGGAGAAGCTGTATAGTGTGTTGCAGACAGCAACTGAGTGATGGGAGGACAGATCAGGGAGCAGTAAGTGGGAGCTGGAAAGGCAGATTTGGGTTTGATGGCGGGAAAACTTCCTAACAATCGGAGATGTCTGAAAGTAGAGTGGAATGCCTCTACCTTCAGCCAACAGAGGTCCTCAGTGGGGGAAGAGGTGGAGAGATTTCTTGAGAAGCCTCATGGGATAATAGATAAGAGTACTGGACTAGGAGTCAGAAAAAACTGGATTCAAACACCATCTCCACCACGTTGTTAACTGTTCACATATCTGGTTCCTCCAAGACTATAAGCTCTAAGAGTGCTGGGACTTTGGTCTATTTTCCTTTGGGTATGCGACCAGGGGCAAATCACATAACCTCCCCAAACCTCAGTTTCTTCACCTGTAAAACAGGAATTGAGGCATTGTGATACAACTGAAGTGCTGATTTCTGAGGCCGAAGAACTGAATTCAAATCCTGCTTTTTCTACTTACTTCTTGAGCAACCTTAGGCAAGTTACTTAGCTTCATCTGAAAAATGAGGAAGTTAGATGACCTGTCCTCTAAAATCACTTTTGGCTCTAAATCTTCGAACCTAAATGATTTAAGCTCAATACTGGGAACAGCTTCCTAACAATCAGAGGTATGTATGTGTCCTAAATTAGAATGGTGAGTTCCTCAATGTGTGGTGAGTTCCCCATCACTAGATGTATTCAAGTAGAAGATGGATGACCACTTGTCAGGGAGGGTATGAAGGGCACAGATTGGACTCGATGAGATCTCTTGTAACTCTCACATCTTGTTAACTACATCAGAGGCTGGCTGCTTGTGTTTGGAAGTGGCAGAGGGTGGAGGCAACAACTCTGACTAACAAGGACTATTGACCCTTGAAGAGGCATCTGAGAGTGGAAAGGAGGGTGTGGGTTGGCAGGTGTTGGCCTCTTCTCCCTTTGTAACCACAGTGCCAGGGCTCCAGAAAGTGACCTGTGACCTTATTAATATCCAATGATAGGAGGTATTTTCAGGCAGAAACACAGTAGTAGCAGAAAAGACCCATATCTCAGGAATCTAGCCTTGGATTTTAAGGACCAGGCTTGGCCTGGGGAATAATACTAATGGCTCCCATTACTACAGTACTGTTTACTTTACAAAATGTTTTCCTGAAAACATCCCTTGGGTGGAGGCGGGGAAGGGGGATAGTACAGGTTTTCTTATTTCCCTTTGTGGATGAGAGTCAGAAGGGAAGTGACTTGTCCAAAGCCATACAACTAGGGTGATGCAGAGCCAAGTCTGTCTGTTTGTCTGTCTCTCTCTCTCTTTCTTTCTCTCTGTCTCATTCTCATTTCTCTCTCTCTGTCTCCCTCTCTCTTCTCTGTCTCCCTCTCTTTCTCTCTCTGTCTCATTCTCATCTCTTTCTCCTCTCTTCTCTCTCTGGCTCATTCTCATCTCTCTCTCCCCTCTCTTCTTTGTCTGCCTGTCTCCTTTTTCTCTCCCTTCCTCCCTCCCTCCCCTCTCCTCTCTCTCCTTCTCTCTCTCTGTCTCTGTCTCTGTCTCTCTGTCTGTTCTCCTTGGCATCCATTTGCTCTCTTACCAGAGAAAGCACTTGTTTTCCTGCTGACACACACAGATGGCCTTGGAGAAGGCAGCCAGGAGGACCCAGACCTCCTCATTCTCAGCCCCCCTTTCTCTCCCTCCCTTCCCTAACCACTGACCCGGTCAGTCACTTTCTGGAGAGCTTGAGATAATCTTCGAAAACAACCTGCTCTTTATTTTGCTGCTCGTGTTTGCAAAGGCACCTGCGGTCCACACCAGGGAGGATTCCTCTGAAAGGTGAACAAATATGTACGGAGGCGCCCAGACATAACTCATAGGTGGGGATGGATCTCAAGGCTAATCAGAGGATTTGCTCTGACGGGCTTGATGTTTGCTCAGACACGACCGGTGCCAGCACTCACTGGGTAACCAGTTTCGTTGGCCAGGAGAACCAGGCCACCTTTCTCACCGAGTTAGCTGAGAAAGCGTGGGCCTGCCTCGGGCTATGCCCAGCCCCTGGCTGTGCTGTGTTCAGTGGAGTCTTAATAAATAACAATGAGGAGGAGAAGGTGGTGTGGTGGAGGGAGCCGGCCTCGAATCAGGGAGATCTGAGGTCAGGTCTGGCCTCTGACTCACTCTGGTTCTGAGGCAAGTTCCACCACCCCACCTCCTGATTCTGGGCATTGTCTCTGGCTGGCCCCCACGCCTGGAATGCTTTCCCTTCTCATCCTCCAGGATTTTGTCAAGTCCCAACTAAAATCCCACCTTCTTCCCACCTTTCCCAATTTGTTTCCTATTTATCCTGTATATAGTGTGTTTATACATAGCATTTTGTTTGTTGTCTCCCCCATCAGCCTGTAAGCTCCATGAAGGCAGGGACTGTCTTTTTCTTTCTTTCTTCTTCCTTCCTTCCTTCCTTCCCTCCTTCCTTCCTTCCTTCCTTCTTTCCTTCCTTCATTCCTTCCTTCCTTCCTTTCTTTCTATCCCCAATGCCTGGCATGTAGTAGGTGCTTAATAAATGCTTACTGACTAATTTACTCTGGCAGAATGACCCTGGACAAGTCACTTAACCATCTCTGTCCCAGGCAATTGGCAATTCTCAAGATAAATGCAGGACTGGTTAGTAATGATCTGGATTGGCAGATAGTATCCTAACCAGGAATTCAATCTCAGAAGAATTATGCCACTTGCCCAAAGTCACCCTGGTAGTGGTAGAGCTGGGGTTTAAATCCAGGAGGCAGATTTTTAAGACTGTTGGCTCTGAGTCAGGAAGACCCGAGTTCAACTCCTATCTATGACCCTTACCACCTGTATGATATTGGGCAAACTGGTTTCCTTTTCTCAGTCTTGTCATCCATAAAATGAGGAAGGTGGATGAGTTAGGTCCCCTGGAGTCCTGAAACCATAATCTCTTATGCCCAATCTAGTGACCCACCCATTCTGCCACCCTTTACCATAGGTCTCTCTGCCCCTGCTGGACGGTGGACTTAGAGCAAGGACTATATCATATTAATCTCTGCCTCCCCAGCACCCAGCAAAGGCCTTTGACATTTAAAACCTGCTTGTGGTTGGGTGACCCTTAGCAAATCACTTAAGCTTTCAGTACTGTAGGTAACTCTGCCAGAGAAGGTGCCAACCTGTACCTGCAGAGGGATTTTCCTCATCTGGAAGTTCCCTATACCAAAGAAGTCCCTATCGAATTGCAGGATCATAGACCTCAGGAGACAAGGCCTCCATTTTACTGAAGAGGAAACTGAGTCCCAGAGAGCTTAAAGGATTTGCCAAGGTCACATGGAGAGTAAGCATCACAAGCAGGATTTAAATCCAGGTCTTCTTTCCTCTGTACCTAAGAACTGTTTCAGCCAAGAGCAGGGAGGAAAGGAGTGTGGTGAAAGGGCTGGCCCACATGGCACTTACTAGTTTTGTACTGGAAGGCCAAGACTGCCAGGGATGCCAACAGCCCCAGCACCAAAAGGCCAATCACCACCGAGAGGCGCTTCTCGACATGAGTTCTCTCAGCCCAGCAACTCCGGCCATTCCTGGAGCCTCGGAAATTCACCTGCAGGAGGAGAAGGAGGAGGAGGAGGAAGAGGAGGAAGAGGAGGAGGAGAAAGAATTAACCTCAGATTCCTTCCCACCAACAAAAGCATCCCCACCCAACCATCCCCACAGAGGACACGGTCAGCCTGGTGGGAACAATGCCAGGGAGACATCTGGGCTGCTCTCCCACCTTCAGGTAGGTCTGGTTCCCAGAGAATTAGCCCTAATCCGGCAAAGAAATCCCCACCCTTGATCGGCAGCTCAAATTTGCTGCTCAAACATCAGAGATGCCAGGGGCTGAGCCTGAGGAGGGGTCTGTGTGTTTTTAAAGTGTCACTTGATATGGAGTGGGAGGGGAGGGAGTGAGGAGAAAGACAACTTTCTCTAATTCTTTGATCACCACAACCAGGAAAGGGCAGGACACTGGACCTTTTAAGGCATCCAGTGAACATTCCAGAAGGACCTCCGCCACACCAACATGGAGGTGGAGGCCAGGAACTGTTTTCTTGGAATCTGGGGAGCCAGGGCGATGTCCCAGCCAGGGCGACAAAGAGTTACGTGACCCCTGGGCTTGTCATTTTTCAGAGTCACATCTTCGTAAGACTGTAGCTTGAGAACTGGAAGGGACCACAAAAGCTATCAAGGCCAACCTCCTCATTCTGCAGATGAAGAAACTGAGTCTGAGGAAGGCTATGTGACTCTACCAGGGTCACACAGGGAGCAGGGGAAGGATTTGAACCCATGACCTCCGACTCTAAATCTGGTGCTCCTTCCATCTTAAAGATGTGGAAGCTAAGGCCCAGAGAAGTTAAGTGATGATGTGCCCAAGGTCACATGGATAGCCAGTGTCAAGGGTGGGATTGAATTCCAAATCCAGCACTCTCTTCCAATATCCTGTGCAGCCTCTTACGATGTTTTCTCATCTGTGAGACAGGAATGATAATATGTGCACTCCTTACACAGAAAGGTTGTAAGGGAAGTATTAAGTTAGTGTGAACTATTACTCCCCACCCCTATCATCCCAGAAAGTGCCACTGCTCTTGATACCCTTAGAAAGAACACGTTCCCTCTCAGACTGTGCCAAGCTACTTTATGTAGTAAAAGTAAGCATAGAAAGGGGAAGTGACGCTCCCAGAGTCATTAAGGCCAGTGTGTGTCAGGGAAAGGACAAGAGCTCAGGTCTTTCTGGTTTGAAGACCAGCTCTCCCTCCACTATGTTGCCTCTTGTATGAATGGGACTTGTATGAATTCTGATTTATGTACACATTGCCTTCCCCATCAGAATGTAGCCAGTTCCTCGGGGATAGGACTGTTTTTTTTTTCTAATTAAATTTTTTTTTCCATTAGCAAAGATCTGACATCCCCCACTCCCATTCCTAACCTTCACCCTACCCTAACCCCCACTGAAAAAGAAAGAAAAACAAACCACCTGCTACAAATATGTATAGTCATGCAAAACAAATTTCTGTACTGGCCACATTCCCCCTCCCCCTCAAAAAAAAAGTTTGATTCCATGCTCCTAATCTTTAACCTCTCTGTAAGGAAGCAGGTGGGCTGCACATCTCATTCCTAGTCCTCTGGAATCATGGCTGCTTATGACAACGATCAGAGTTTTCTGAAAATGTCTATCTAAACAATATCACTGTCACTGTATAAATTCTCTGCTCACTTCACTTTGCATCAGTTCATGTAAGTTTTCCAAGGTTTCTCTAGAACCATCCCCTTCATTTGCACAATAGCATTTCAATCCATTCATATACCGAAACTTGTTCAGCCATTCCCTGACTGATGGCCAACCTATCAGTTTCCGATTCTCTGCCACTGAAAACACAGTTAGGAATGTTTTCATATATCCTTAGAGTTTGCTTTGCTTAGGGCTAATCCCTCCACTAATCTTTTGTTGTTGTTCAGTACTGTGTGACTCTTTGTGACCCCATTTAGGGTTTTCTTCACAGAGATACTTGGTGGTTTGCCATTTCCTTCTCCAGCTCATTTGACAGATGAGGAAACTGAGGAAAACAGGCTGAAGTGACTTGTCCAGGGTCACACAGCTAGTAAGTGTCTGAGGCCAGATTTGAACTCTCGAAGATGAGTCTTCCTGACTCCAGACCTGGCGCTCTTTCCACTGTGCCACTTAGCTTCCCCTCCCTTAATCTACCCTCTCTCAATTCCCCCTCCTCTCTTCTCTCCTATTTCCTTGCTGAGTGAAATATACTTCTGTATCCAATTCTGTGTGTGTGTGTGTGTGTGTGTGTGTGTGTGTGTGTTTTCTTCAGATGAGAGTTAGGTTCAAGTGTCAAAAACTCTCTTCACCCTCCTTCCTTGTTTGTAGAGATGTCTACTTGCATACTCCAATTATGTGATCTATTTTCCCCTAACCTTCCACCCCTTAACCCTGCCCCCACTGTATTTTTCTCCCGTCTAGAATATCCCCAATAAGCAGGCACTGAAATCATCAGTAAAGTGGAAGCCTCTAGGGCCCCAGGCAGCCCCTCCCACCCTGGGACAGCTGTTATCGATAAGCCAATTATTGTTATTGGGTACGTCAATCTGAGCTCCTCTTCATTGCAACTCCCTTTTCCCCCATTCCAGTCCTGTTCTTTGGAGCAAAATTAGATAACTCTAAGCCCTCATTCCCCAAGCCTGCCCTTCAAATACCTGAAGATGGCCCTCATGTTTCCCTCCATGTCTTCTTTTCTCTAGGCTAACCATCCCCAGTTCCTTCAGATGATCCTGGATTCACCCATCAGTGAGTCACTGATCGGGATTCTTGGGAGGAATCAGAGAGGGGAGAGGAGAGGAGGGGAGTGGGGGGAACAGCCTATTTTAATCAAATCCCCAAGAATTATCAGCCAGGCTGACTCTGAACTAAACAGGAAGGGCGTCACAATAAAGGGAAGTACACCAGGCAGCCGGCTGGAAGGCCGAGTCCCCAGCACAGGCATTTGTGGGCTCTGTCCCAGAGACACCCAGGCACCATGCAATCTAACCTGGCCTTGAACAGCCATCTGATGGAAGCATATCTGGTGACTTTGGATAATTCATTTAAGCTTGGGGGGGCAGTCCTCATTTTCCTCAACTGTGAAATGAGAAGGTCTGCCCCTCCAAAATTACCAAGTACATCGAGGGGAGAGCCCTAAGGCGGGGGAGGGGTGTATGGTGGGGGAGGTGGGAGGATAAGAAGCCTCATGTAGAAGGCAGCATTTGTAAAGCTACCATCTATTCCCTACTTGAACATCTCCAGTGATGGCAACCTCACTACAGATCAGCCGCCCAGTTCATTTCAGGGCTGTCTTTTCAGACAGTTGGGGGCCAGTCTGAGGATGAAGACCCAAGGAGCTCTGGCCTCTTCTATGACTCCAGCTGCTTCCCGTAAAGGCTGAGGCCTCTGGAATCAGAATTTCTCTGAAAGTCATAAGGCCACAGGGCCATACAGAAACATTTGTGTACACAGCACTATGGGGTCTGAGCAAGGCCATAAAAATGACTGACTGCTTAAGAGCCACCAGTTATGACCACAAGCCACATAAAACACTGCTGTTTGTCTTGGGAGCCCAGGCATGGTCCTGATTAGGTGTGGTTGTTCTGGAGGTCACCAGAGCATCCTGAACAGCTGCTCTCTAACAGGTCCGACTGCCTCCACTCTCCCCCTCCTCCGATCCATTTTCCACATGCGCCCAGCCTAATCTTTCTTGTGCATATATTCCAAGAGAGCAACTCCTGAGCTCAACCACCTTCAGTGGCTCCCTGCTACTACTGAGAAAAGTTCAACTTCCTCTATGGGGCATTGGAAGCACTCCAAGCCTTCTCTCCTGTTTCTCCCTTCCACATACTCTATGATCATGCCAAACTGGTCAGCTCCCTGTCCACTGAACATGCCCTGCATTTGCTAGCCTCCCCGCCTTTGCTCCTGCCATATCTGAAACACCCTCCTCCTCCCTCTTTATCTGGTGAATCAAAGGGATCCCTCATATGGAGTAGTGGAAAGACTGCTAGGGCCACAGTTAAAGGATGTGGATTGGAATCCTGTCTCTGCCCCTCAATATCAATATGACCTTGGGCTTCAGTTTCCTTGTCTATGAAATGAGAAGGTTGGACTAGATTCAAAACATCTGGGGTCTCTTCCAACTCAAAATTGACAATCTTTTTCCAGATCCCCCAATTCTCTAAGACAGCTGTTCCCTGGGACCTCATCTACAAACTTTTCTCGCACTTTTCAAATGCACTTATCCCGAATGTATATTATGATCACCTGCCCTTATATCTTAACTCCTCCTTTCAAACTCTACTAGAATAGAAACTCCTGAAAAACCAGGACCACGTCTCATTTAAACCTAGCAGTATTTGTCTCGCACAGACTTTTATCCACAATCAATAAATGTCTGCTGAATTCTCTAACCGGGGGTGCCAGCTGGTGCTACCTGGCCAAAGGCTAGACATAATCGGTGTCCCTGCCCCTCCCTGCCTCAGGTGAGAGACCTGCAGCCCAGCCTCCACTCAGCTCTCAGGCTGATCTTCCTAAAGCACGGCTGTGACTTATGGGTCCCTACCCCTCCCACCCCATTACCTCCAGGATAAAACACAGAATCTACTGTTTGATGTTTGACGCTTATCATAACCTGGCCCCAGCTTCCCCTTCCCATCTTTTTATACCACCTTCTGCCATCCAGTGACACGTCTCCTTGGGTAAGATAATGGATGCTCCCTTTCCCAGGCCTGGCGGTTTTCTCTGGCTGTCCCCATGCCTGGGATCCTTTCCCTCCTCATCTCTACCTTCTGGATTCCTTTAAGTCCCAAATAAAATCCCACTTTTCCCAATTCTCTTCCAATTTTATGTCCAATTTTCTCAGTCCATATCTTGTGTGTTGTCTCCCTCATCAGACTGTGAACTCCTTGAGAATAGGGACTGGTTTTTTTGCCTTTCTTTGTATTCCCGGTGTTTAGCATAGTGCCTGGTAAAGAGTAGGTACTTAATAAATGCTTGTTAGGTATAGAGTAGGTGCTTAATAAATGCTTATTATGTTATTAATAAATGCTTGCCTTGCCTTTCATCTTAGACAGCAGCTTGGGGGCACTGGGAAATTAAATGATTTGCCCAGGATCACACAAGGGCAGCTAGGTGGTGCCATAGTGCATATTGTGCTAGCCAAGAATTAGTAGTGCATAGTTAGCTTCCTGGAATACTCATCTTCCTGAATTCAAGTCCAGCCTCAGACACTTACTAGCTGTGTGACCCTGGGCAAGTCCCTCAACCCTGTTTGCCTCAGTTTCCTCATCTGCAAAATGAGCTAGAGAAGGAAATAGTAAATCACTCCAGTATTTTTGCCAAGAAAACCTCAAATGGGGTCATGAAAACTGGGACATGACTGAATCGAAGACGGGGACATGAATGAAATGACTGAACAAAGGATCACACAGCCAGCATCAGGTGTTAAGAGCTGGAACTTGAACCCAGATCTTCCTGTCTTCCTGTCCAGCCATTCCCTATTTGTTACACCACACTGCCTCTCCTTTTCCTCCTGCTTTTTCTTGGTAATGGCCATGAAGAACCTCACCCAATGTAGGGAAATGCACTAATTTCTCTTCAAATTGAAACTCAGATCTAAAAACCCCAAAAGAAGAATTGAGAGCACCTAAGTGAAGAAGCAGAACTAAGCAAAGACACTCGCTTGTTTCAAAACAAGCAAATTTCCAAGATGTCGAGCCCTTTGTTCCAGGGGCAATGGGTGCTTCGATTCAATTCAACAGACACTTATTAAGCACCTACTGTGTGCCAGGCACTGTGCTAAATGCTGGGTTCTTCCAGACTGAAACTCATCAGTGCATTCTACAGTTTGGGGTGAGAGGCGGCAAAAGTATTCTGAGCTGGAGCAGAAATACCTGGATTTGAATCCCTTTCTTTTGCTTATTGTCTACAGGACCATGAGGTTCTCTGAGACTCAATTTCCTCTTCTGTAAAAGGGAGGTGATAATATAGTCCTCACAGGGTCAAGGTAAGTCCAGGTAAAGAACTTTGCAAAGTTTAGACTAGCATTTAAATAGCAATGATTATTATTACTATTGGGACAGCTAGAGGGCACCCTAGTGCACAGAGAGCTGGGACTGGAGTCAGGAAGACTCATCTTCCTGAGTTCAAATCTGACCTCAGACACTTATCAGCTGTGTGACCCTGGGCAAGTCATTTAACCCTATTTGCCTCATTTTCCTCATCTGTAAAATGAGCTGGAGAAGGAAATGGCAAACCACTCCAGTGGTATTGAGCAGTGCCTTTAGGGAGGTCACTGATAGTAGCATCCTTCCGATCCCAACGATTTGCTCTTTGCTCACTCTCTGATTTTCTCCCTTCCCTTCCACTACTGCCTCAGAAGCATAGTGGAAAAAGTACTAGATCTAGCACATAGGCTAAATGCCTTGTAAGACCACCTCCCTTCTCTGGGCCTCAGTTTCTGCATCTGTAAAATGGGTCTACAATGATAGCTCTCTTAGCACCTCACAGGGGAAGGTGACACTTTATAAATCATCAAGCGACATGGAAAGGTAAGCAGTCTTCATTCTTCCCTCCAACCACGCCCACTTCTTAGCCTCGCTGTCAGTCACCTCCCTGCAGGTATGGAGGCCACCAGTTATCAGCGCCCAACCTCCCCTCTGCCCTCCAAGATTTTGTGAAGGAGCCAGTGCATTGCTACCAGTGTTGTGTGGTACAGCGGATCTAATTCTGTCCTTGGAGGACTGTATTCTAATCCCACCTCCGACACCACATGACCTTGAACTTTTTTTGCCTCTCTGAACATCAGTCTCTTTATCTGTAAAATGAGGAAAATAAAACTTGCAATTACATCCTCTCAGGGTTTGTTGAGAAGAAAGCATGGTGTACACTTTCAGGTGCTACATAAATTCAATTAAAATTCAACATTTAGTTGTTGTTATTTTAAATTAAAAGATATCCTTATTAAGTGCTTTCTGAGAGCAAGGCGATCTCAATTTTCTCCAACCTTGAGCGATCAGGGTCAATTACACGGTGCTACCACGAGGGGCGAATTACCTGGGAGCTAAGCTTCTCTGCCTAAGCTGAGCTGAGATAAATTTAAACCTGAACAGATGGCACACCCAGTGAAATTAAATTAGGAAAAGTCAGAATTCAATTAAAAATTCTGAGTTCCAGGAAAAAGAGTTGCTGAGGGGATTTGAAAATAGAATTTTTAACCTCTGCAACATCCCTCCATCTCCTGGCACATGCAGCTAAGAGACAGCTGGCTCCTGGGCTGGTCCCCTACGGTAAGTGAACATGGGGCTAAGAGGGAGATGTGTGCTCTTCCCCTGGGGATGGAGAAAGGAGGCTGCTGAAGCTGGCCGTGCTTGGTCACACCAAGGGAAAAACCGGGGCCCCCCCACCGCCTCCAAGTCCCCACTGCCTTAGTAGGGACCGACTTCAAGTGCACAAGTCTTTGTGAGGGGTGGGGGACATACAACAGCAAACAATGGAATTATGGCAAGCTGTCTGGCCTGGGAGTCCAGAGGCTCCATCTTGGCTCTTCCAATGGCTCGATGTGTGATCTGGGGCAGATCGCTTGACATCCATTAGAATGTAATCTCCTTGTGAGTAAGGGTTGTTTCATTCTTTGTATTGGTTTCCCCCAGTGCCTGGTGGAGTGCCTGGCACACAGGAGGTGCTGAAGAAACACTTGTTGATTGACTGGTCTTCCACCCTGTTCACCCCTTCGTAAATCGAGGGGGTTGGAGTAGATGGTCTCTGGGGTTCCTCAGCTCTGCTTTTGTTCCTTCTAAGGTCCCTTCTAGGTCTGACATCCTATGTTCAAAAGTCTCTGATAGGCTGATTCTAAGGTGATCCCTCCTAGCCCCATCTATGTTCTAAGGTCTATGTTCTAAGGTCCCTCCTACCTCTAACAGTCTATGTTCTAAGGTGTTGCCAAGCTCTTACATTCTATGTTCTAAGGTTCCTCCCAGCTCTGATATTCCATTCCAAGGTTTCTCCCAGTTCTGATATTCTCCAGCCCTAATAGTCTGTGTTCTAAGGTTCCTCCCAGCCTCAACAGTCTATGTTCTAAGGTCACTTCCAGATCTGACATTCCACGTTCTAAGGATCCTCCCAGCTCTGATATTCTATTCTAAGGTCTCTCCCAGTTCCTACATTCTCTGTTCTGAGGTCCCTTCCAGTCCTGATAGTCTATGTTCTAAGGTCTCACCAAGCTGTTACATTCTATGTTCTAAGCTTCCTCTTAGCTCTGATATTCTGTTCCAAGGTCTCTCCCAGTTCTGATATTCTGTGTTCTGAGGTCCCTTCCAGCCCTAATAGTCTATGGTCTAAGGTTCCTTCCAGGTTTGACACACTGTGCTCAAAGGCTCAGCCCTAACAGTCTGTTTTCTAAGATCCCTCTCAGCTCTAACAGTCTGTGTTCTAAGGTCCCTTCCAGCCCTAATGGTCTATGTTCTAAGGTCCGTCCCAGTTCTGATATTCTGTGTTCTAAGGTCCCTTCTAATTCTGACACTCCTTCCCGCTCTGATATTCTGTGTCCTAAGGCCCCTTCCAACTCCGCTGTTCAATATTGCAAGGTCACTTCTAGCCCCCAAGGACTCTGAGTCCAGCCTTGTGAGAAGGTTTTAGAAACAAGGGAGCCTTGATCACAGAACATGTGCTCTGTGGCTGTTCAGGAATCTAGTGGGGAGATCAGTGGCAGGTTGCCCAGATCTACTTTGGGGAAGGGTGAGCTAGTGCTCCATACCAGGGGGCAGAGACAGTGAATGAGAACTGCCCTTGACTCTCCCTTAGGGCAAGTCTCCTTTCCAGCCTGGCCCTGGGTGGGAACCTGTCCCCAAACCTTTGGTTTCCCAGGGTTTTCAGAGACCACTGGAACAATGTACTAATGAGAGGATAAATATTGAGTTACAGAAGTGGCTGCCTGACTAAGCTGGCCTTGGAGCGCAAACATGTTCTGCAGGCAGAGACATGTGGATGGAGCTGAGGAACTGGTAAGATACCCCAAGGGGGTAACCAAGGCAGGGGCTCCCTCTCCTTTCTGGAGCATGCACAGCTCAGCACTTTCCTCACTACGATCCAGGAGGCAGAGAAATCAAGAATGATCATCCTTGGAGATGAGGAGACCGAGCTCCAGGGAAGAGAAGGAACCTGCCTGGGCATCAAACAGCTCCGATGTGAATGCTGGGGTCAGACTCAGGAGCAGAGTACTCTATCATACTGAGGTCAACAGCCTGGCAAGAGACCTGGATTTGGAATCAGATGGCTTGGCTCTGAACTAATCTCTCCTGCTAAGTCATTGTACTTTTCCGTGAATCAGTTTCTTCATCTGTAAAGGGGGGATTCTAATTCCTATCTAGTTCCTATTCTAGTTAATTAATTTTTTAAAGAAAAACCACCACTCAATCCATCTTCCACTCTGCGGCCAAGGTGGTTTTTTTCTCAAGCATAGGTCTGGCCTCGTCACCTCCCTGCTCAATGAGCTCCAGTGACCTCTGGGATCAACTATAGAGTCTTCAGTTTTAACACTGAACGTTCCTCATAATCTAGTGCCTTCCCACCTTTCCAATCCCCTTTTAATTATGCCTTAGGCCTCTCTGCAAACTCTAATATCCAGCCCCACTGGCCTACTTGGAGGGTCTCACATGTAGTCCATTTCTCATCTCCAAGCCTTTGCACTGGCTTTTTCCCCTGCCTGGACTCCTCTGCCTCATCATCCTGGCTCTTCGGTTCCCTGAGACACCCAAGAAGGAAATCTTTTTTCAAGATTCAGTTCAAGTTCCATATTCTGTAGGAAGCCATTCCCAGGCTCCCCAGCTGATAACTCCTTGTCCCCCGAGATTACTTGCCATCAATTCTGTACATAGCTTCTGGGACCTTTGTCATGCTGATTGTCCCACTAGAATGTGACCTCCTTGAGGGCAGGGACCATGTTTTCGGCTTTCCTTTGTATCCCCAGTGCTGAGTACAGTGACTGACACATAATAAGTGATTAATAAGTGCTTGTTAACTTACTGACACTTATTTAGCACCCACAGATCGCAGAGCGCTGGACTAGTCACTAGGGGAGGTACAAGCTCCCTCATAGAACCTACAGTCTAAGAAAGTACTTTCTAATCGTAAAGTGTTATATATATATATGTGTGTGTGTGTGTGTGTGTGTGTGTGTGTGTGTGTGTATATGTGTGTGTATACACACATATACACACACAGAGTATACATATATATATATATATATATAGTTATGTATGTGGGTATGCATTTGTGTATATAGACACACATATATATGGTTATGTATTATATATTATATATATGTATATTTACATAAAGTTACATATATATACACACACACACACACACACAGAGATAATATGTGTGTATGCTATAAAGGGTATGGAGCCAGATGGAATATTGATTTTTCTCGGATACTGCAAAAGGATAGTCGAGGGAAGGGAGATTGAAATAGACATTTAAAAATCATGTTAGGGAATCAACCAGCTAGATACAACCTAGTCAAGAAATGTGCCCATGCTCCCCATAGTGACATGCTCTGTCCTTAGAAGGTAGATAGGATCTGGCTGGACAAGTTCTTAGATGGAAGGGGCTTTAGAGCACAAAATACTTGTGCAGGAAGGGATGTTGGAATACGGAAAGTTAGAGTGGGGAGGGGGCTCCGAATAGAAAATTTCAGAGCTTGGAGGGGACTTAGAACACAGAATGACAGAGAGAACACAATGTCAGAGCTGGGAGGGCCTTAGAACACTGAATGTCAGAGCTGGGAGGGCCTTAGAACACAGGATATCAGAGCTGGGAGGGCTCTTAGAATACAGAATGTCAGAGCTGGGAGGGCCCTTAGAGCATAGAATGTCAGAGCAGGGAGGGCCCTCAGAGCACAGAATGTCAGAGCTGGGAGGACCCTCAGAACACAGAATGTCAGAGCTGGGAGGGCCCTCAGAACACAGAATGTCAGAGCTGGGAGGGGCCTTAGAACACAGGATGTCAGAGCTGACAGGGTCCTGAGAACACAGAGAGTCAGAGCTGGGAGGGGCCTTAGAACACAGAATGGCAGAGCTGGGAGTGGCCTTAGAACACACCTCTGCATTCATCTCTGACCATTAGCGAAGGAATAAGAAAGGATTCTTTTTGGACACTGCATCCAAAGATTGGCAGAGAGAAAAATATGTTCTGGAACTAGTATCCTGAGTTTGAATCTAAGTTCTGCTATTAACTATTTACATGACCCTGGGAAGGTTCCTATCTCTCTGGGTCTTGGTTTTCTCATTGGAACAGAGGGTAATAAAGAATACATTCACACCATCAGGCAGCCGCAAATGGAGGTGGGCAGATAAGCCTGGCTCCCTGCCATAGACTAACTTTTAGAGGAAGCAGCTCCTGACCACTTACCTCAAAGTGTCTCCACCCTCAAAGTGTGAGGAAGTACCCCCCCCCAAGTTTCCATGATGCACACACCCACTTATAGTCAATAGTAGGAACTTATAATTCTGTAACACTTTCGGGTTTACCATGGACTCTCCCCACAACAACTGTGAGATGAACTGCACAAGCATGAATCCCCCATTTTACATATGAGGAAAGTTGAGGCTAAGAGGGGGTAGGGTGACTAGTCCAAGAAAATGCAACTAGAAAGTGGCAGAGTCAATATTCAAACCTTGATTTTAGACTCCAAAATGAGTCACAGAAAAAAAAAAACCCATCATGATAATAATATACCTCCCTCCCTTCTTTGCCAAGGTGGGGGACTATGGTTGCTGATAATGTCAGACTTGGTTGATAAGGTGGCTAGTTTTTGCTGAATTCATTTTTTTTTCTTTTTTTCCTCTCTTTTTTATTTATTTTTTTTGGAGGGGAAGCCAGGGCAATTGGGGTTAAGTGACTTGCCCAAGGCTACACAGCTAGTAAGTGGGTCAAGTGTCTGAGGCTGGATTTGAACTCAGGTCCTCCTGACTCCAGGGCTGGTGCTCTTCTCACTGTGCCATCTTTATTTGCTATAAGGGATGGCTCTCTGGGAGGAGGACAGGAGAGGGATCCATTTGAAAATGGAGGTGATGTAAAAAAAAATGGCTGTAAAATGTTTTAGAAAGAGAACTTGTGGTAGATAGAGACAGCATGACACAGTTAAGAGAGTGCTGGGTCCCGAGTCAAGAAGACCAAGGTTCAGATCCTGCCTTTGACTCTTAAAGGTAGCTGTGTGACGCTAACCAAATCACTTAATTTCTCTGTTCCTCATTTCCTCATTCAACTCCCAAAGACTTAACTGAGACACAGGCTAAAACCTATGATAGGATGGGATCACAAATCTCTCCTCATCCCTCCTTTCTCTGCCCATGAAAAATAAAGGATTTATGACAATAACCTGTTATATAGGAAAGAAAGTGGTATACAGTATGGGGGAGTTGGCCCCGATGAAACTGAGCTCCCTTCCTTCTTTAAATTAGGGAAAGGGCCTTGACGCTTGGAGTTGGTAGTCTGGGGTTCAGAGTCCCGGCTCTCCCACTTGTAAGTCATAGGGCTGAGAATGAGATGCTTCGGTTCTCTGAGACCTAGCTTTGTCATCTTAGAAATGGGATCATAACGCAACTCCCTACACCTTACAGGAGGAAGAGGTCTTTGGAAAACTTGGTTAAAGAGCTCAATCAGAGACTCTCCAATTGGAGGAGATCTTGAAAGCCTAGGCTGAGATGTAGCTGAAGAGGAAAACCCTTTCCTTCCTCATTCTCCCTGCTTCCCCATGTTCAACTGCTAACCTTTGAAGACCACCAGTGTGGGGAGCTCACTACCTGCAGAAGCAGTCCATTCTACTCCATGTTAGGACAACTTTTATCATTAAGAAGTATTTCCTGTTGCCTTTTGAAGATCACCAGCGCAGGGAGCTCACTACCTTCCCAAGCAGTCTATCCATTTGGACACTGGCATTTGGACAGGTCCTGCTATTAGGAGGTATTTCCTTATATGGACCCAAACTCTTCCCTCCCTCCAACTTCCACCCAGTTCTTCCCTCTGGGGTAAAGCGAACCAATTCTAATCTCTTCTATGTTAGCAGAAGGCAGAGATCACATAAACATGAAGCAGCGCTCTGAGGGCACTCGTGACAAATGGCCTGCTTTGCGTATTAAGTAAATTCTCCTAGCAGTTTTTTTCCCCATTCTCTGTTTTTTAATAAACCTTAGATAAAACGAGAGGTGTCCCAAAGAGCCTTTGAAATAACAACTGATGCTGGAAAAGCATTAGATGGGATGCCCAAGAGACCCAGGCTGGAGTTCCAACCCTGACACTGAACGTTACGTAGCTTCCACCCTCTAGACTTGTTTTCCCAAGATAAAACGGATCATGAGGCAGCCCGGAGTAAAAATAATAAGCTGGCATTTATAGACTGCTTTCAGGTTTGACCCTCACAACAGCAAGGAGAGGTGAGCGCTGCTAGTATCTCCATTTTGCAGATGAGGAAACTGAGGAGAAGAGAGGTTAAGTGACTTGTCTAGGGTCACTTGTCTAGTAAGCAGCTGAGCCAAATTCAGTTCCTGGCTCCAATGCGTTATCCGCTGCAACACCTAGCTATCTCTGTGGTGGGGAGAACTAGTCTTGGAGTCAAAAAGATCTGGGTTCTAGTCTAGCCATAGACCCACGCTGGCTGGGGGTCCCTGGGCAAATCACTTAATTTCTCAGTGCTCTGGGCAATCATCTGGGCCAATAAGCTATAGGAAGAGAAAGAGAAAGAGAAAGTACTGACCTGCTTTGGGAGAGGAAGTTCCTCACCAGGATTTCACTACGCTGATAAAACATAGGTCTAGTCAAAAAAAGAAATGTACTGTAGGTGGAAGGAAGGCCCAGAAACTGTGAATGGGGTCTGATCTCCCCTCCCATTCTCCCATCCTTGCCCTGCTTCCTTCAAAGAAAGGTCTTCTAGCCAAGGGCAGTTGTAGAAGGAATTGTTCAGGTGTGGCTTTGATCAGATGACTTCTCATGTTCCTTCTAAGAGGTGGGATGATAATTAATAATAATAACTAGCATTTACATAGCATTCTAGGTCTGCAAAGCGCTTTACGAATATCTCAACAACCACGGGAGGCAGGGGCTATTATTATCCCCATTTCATGGAAGGAAAAACTGAGGCTGTTAGAAGTTAAGTGATTCGCCCAGGGTGACAAAGCTAGTAAGGGTCTGAGGCTGGATTTGAACTCATGTCTTTATTGACTGTGCTGACCAGTCCAATTTGTTCACGATGTGTCCATTTTACAGATGAGAAGCCTGTGCCAAGCCACAATATTGGGCTATGCATCTTACAAAGTTGGCACGAGGAAAGTGCCCTGTAAACCTTGAAGTGCCCTAGAAAACTGAGTTATTACTTAAATGGAGATCACTGCTGTTCTTCCCTGGCTTACAGGACAACAAGAAAACCTTAGATTTCTATCAGCCTTGGGGCTTAGTAAGCACATTATCACCTCACTTGTTGACCTTCACAACAATCCCATGAGGTAGGTGATCAAAATATTTTCCTTTGAGTCTGGACCAGTGATTACACTGGTACTGAAAAATCCTAGTGTGAAAATTCCCTCCACCAATACAGATGGGCAACCCCTTGGTAATTTATAATTTTAGAGAGGTTTCTGGTACACTGAGAGGTTAAATGTCTTGGCCAGGGACGGCATCAGGAGCAGAATTTGAATCCAGGATTCCTGTCTTCTGGGCTGGGCTTCTCTCCACCATGCCACACTGCTCCTTCTCTTTTATAGAGGAGGTAACGGAACCTCTGTGACTTGATTTGGGTCACATCGTCTTAGTGGCTAGCAGAGACGGAGTCTGAACCTCAGGCTTCTGGATGCAGTTCCATTTTTCATTACATCACGCCAGCATGCCTCTGCTCCTCTGGGCTGTGACATAGATATGCCTGGCAATTGACAGACAGACCTAGTGGATCTCAAGTAATATGGGTCTACTATAACTTCGGGCAGTTAGGAGGCACCATAGTGCATAGGCCTGGAGTCAGGAAGACCTGAGTTCAAATCCGGCCTCAGACATTTACTAGCTGCATGACCCTGGCCAAGTTGCTTCACCCTGTTTGGCTCAGTTTCCTCATTTGTAAAATGAGCTGGAGAAGGAAATGATAAACCACTCCAATATCTTTGCCAAGCAAACCCCAAATGGGGTCACGGAGAGCTGGACACAACTGAAATGAGTCCACAACAATCAGTGTTTCCCCACTTCCATTTGTGGAAGGAGTATCAAGTGGGATGCTTTTCTACCCAAACTTTTAAAGTTATGTAAGCAAGCTTCCACCTGGAGGGCTCCAGTTTGGAACCCTGATTATACATCGGGTCCTCTGCCAGAAAGCTAGACTTTGAGACTAGATCTCCTTAGTCAACTAACTGTCCCGACGGAGAGAGAGACTCCTTGCTTGGCTCATTATTTCTGGTGTTGGGGGTGCGTCTCTGGGGAGGTTAGGTTCAAAGCAATGGGGGAGTGGGTGGAAAAAACTTTCCTACCATCTTTAGCAGCCTATAAGGGTCTATATCATAGTCCTTCCGTAGGATCGTATCAATTCTCCCAGAAGAATGGAAACTCCATGAGGGCAGGGACTACTCACACTTTGGGTCTTTACATCCTCAAGCCTAGCATAGTGCCAGCACATGGTAGGCACTTAATTTAAGCTTATTGGTAGATTGCTTGTGGATTGGTCAGAGGGAGAGCACGATTTCCAGAGGATGGAGCTGAGGTCCAAACAAGTTTGGTGACTTGTCCAAGGTCATGAAGGCACAAAATCCAAAGCCAGGATTACAACCTAGGCCCTCTGACTCCAAATTCAACACCTGTCCCACTACAACACATTCATTCTCTTTGAGTTCCTTAATTCTAGAAGGCAACTTCGCTTCCCACTTTACCAGTATGGTGAGCTGTTCAGAATATCCGACATTTCCTACAGGCCTTTAGGGATCTGTGTAGGGTGGTGGAAAGGACCCTTGACTCGGAGTCAGGAGAGCTCGGTTAAAGCCTGACTTCTAACACTTTATCCCATTGTGAGTATCTCCCTCTCTGGGCCTCACCTTCAGAATGAGGAGGTCGGAGAAACAATACGCATAATGACTATAATGTAAATGGAAAGGGCAGCAACAATAAAACCAGAATACTACAAAAATATAATGACCACACTTTGGCCTGAAAAAGAGCTGGGGAAAATGAACCCCCATCCTCTCACTGCAGAGCAGGGGCCTATGGGTATGATACCTTGAATACATCAGCCAGCTCAGTGGATGTGTGCATTAATTTTGCTGGACTGTTTTTTCCCTCTTTTCTTTTCATTCGTTATTATATCCACACAAAGGATTGATTGACTAGGAAAGAGAACAAGGATTTTTTTTTTGGAAATAAAGGTAATGTAAGTAAATAAGAGATTAATTAAAATATTTCAAAATTAAAGGGCCAGGAGTGACATCTGAGGCCCAGCTCATATTTTAGTTTACAAAATAATTTCCTCACAACTGTCCTGGAGAGTAGTAATTCAAGTATCCTTACCCTCATTTTATAGATATAGAAACTGAAGCTCAAAGAGAGGACCTAAGGATACATAGTGTCCCCCTCAAAGGTCAGGACACATCTCAAATATTGATTCTTCCCTACTTCAACTCACCCTGGCTCTGGATCCTGACAAGTCATTTTAGCTTTCAGACTTTAGCTTCCTACTCTGTAAAATGGGAAGATTGGCCTAGAAGATCCCTGAGATTTCTTTCAGCTCTAAATCTTGGATTCTGGGATCAGTAGGGTCAGGGCTGAGGAAGGCTGGGACAGCCCAGGTCAAGGACAATTCCATCAAAGCACCTGGACCAAAAAAGTAGGAACAAAATTCATCTCTCAGCTACAAGGTCTGGCACTGGTACAGTCTGTAGACAGGAAGGGCTGTGGGTCCATAGCCTAGTCACTTAGATTTTCTGAGCCTTGGTCTTCCCATCAGCATAACAGCTCCCTATATCGCCTACATCACAGGGTTGTCGGGAGACTCACATATGTTTTGCAAACCTTAAAGCACAATATAAACGTGAGCTGGTGATCATGTCACTAGCTCCCCTCAAAAAACTCCAGGAGCTCCCTATTACCTCCTCTGTTCGTTGTCCAAAGGCCTTCATGCCCTGCCCTCCCCGCTCCCACCTGTTTTGCCTTGGGAAGCCGTTTCCCCATACTACCTCATCTGTAAAAGGAAGGGGCTGGACCAGCTGAACTCAAAGGTCCCTTCCAGATCTCACATTCAGTGTAAAGTGTGCTCCACTTTACAGATGAGAAAAATGAGGCTCGGAGACGTTAAATGACCTGCCCACAGGTTCCTAGAGGTCAGGAGTCGTTTTTGTATCTCGTCTCCATCAGGGTATCCCCAACACTTACAGCAAGAACTTAATGAATGTCAAAGAAAGATCGGCTCACCAGGGTCCAAGTCCCTTGCTCTGCTTCCCACAGGCTTTATACAGAAAGGGCTTTCCCCATTGGATGCAGGAAATACAGGCCCCAGGGACCAGTTTTTCAGGATGGAATGAATGAGGGGAAGTGGCTGGGCCTTCTCCACTGTGATGACTAGGTTGAAGGACCCTTGACAGGAAGTCAGGAGGCCTGGGCTCTGAGTCCTGCTGCTTGTTTGCTAGGGCATTGTCATCAGGTTATGCCCCCTCATTGGGCCGCACTGTCCTTCTGTTTAAAATGAGAGGGTCAATCCCTAGGGCTTGCTCTAGCTCTAACAGTCTATGATTTTACAACATCTTGAGACAAAACTGTCCCCCCAAAGTCAGTCCTGTGGGATGTCAGAGATGTTTTGTCAAAAGCCAGCTCCAGATGTAGCTGGTCAGAAACAGCAAGAAGAAAAATTATTCTATTTCTAAGGGACATTTTTGCCCTGAGGAAGAATTCTGCCCTAAGAGCCAAGGGACAGAAACTTCCTGCAGGCTGTACTAGTTGGCACACAGCTTCATTTTTGGAGGGATCCAGGTTGGCAGTGATCTGACTGATGGGGGGAAGGGTGGCTCCAGGAAGCGGTGGCCTCTGTCTCTCAAGACACCAAGGCTGGTCCCTGAATCCTTGGGGAAAGAGGGCATAAGTGGGGAGCACAGAAAGCAGGGAGAGACCAGGCATGGCACAAAGCCTCAGAAAAAGAAGTGCGGAGGTCAGTGGGCCCACCTTACCCTAGACACAAAGGCTGGTCCCCGAACCTCTCCGGAAAGGATGGACTAGTAGTAAGCAAAGGAAGTAGTAGTGGGGGATGGGAAGATATAAAAGGGGAAGAGAGAGAGATCATGGCACAGGTCTCTAAAAAACAACAAGTATTTATTAAGCATGTCCTGTGTGCCAGGTACTGTGCTAGGTATTTGGGGTGGCCCCTCGCTCTATTCCACCCTAAACACCAAGGCTGGTTCTGCGCCCACTAGTGGAGCAGACAGAATACGGCTAAGTGGGAAGTATGTAAAATAAGGAGGGGGTGGGATAAGGGAGACCCACAATGGCAGAGGACCCTCAGGAGATAGGGTGAGGAGGTTTCTGTGTCAACTCATCCCAGATCCCTGAATCCTCTGAGATAAGGAAGAGAGAGAGAGGGAGGTAGCTGGCCCCATCCCACTCACCCAGGACACAGTCTAGTCCCTGAGACATTTCTAAAACAGACAGGGGAGAGGTGGGGGAGTTCAAAGGCAAAAGGAAATAAGCAGAGAGGCTGGGGCCCATCCTAGGAGAGAGGGCAGGAGGTCACTGGCTACACTAGTCTGGTCCCTAGGGTCTTCTTCAGGGCATATGGAATAGGGAGAAGAGATGGAGGAAACTGAAGTAAAATAAACTCTGGTGTATTTATGGGTAGTGGTGGAGGAAGTGTTTAGGCTCTTTCCCCTCATTGGCTACTCCTGGGAATGAGGGAGTCTGCATAAGGGGAGGGGTGGGGTGGTTCAGTAGTCAGCTCTGGGTAGGTTGATCTGTGCCTCGGATGGGGGAATGGGGTGCAGCGTTTAATCCTCATGGTCTGTGTTTTTATGTCTAGGTGGCTTCGTACTCCTGTGAGACACTGGACAAGTCACAACTTCTCTGGGCCTCAGTTTCCCCAACTGTCAAATGAGAGGGCTGGCCTCCAAGGTTCTTCCAGCTCTAAACTTATGCTCCTATGATCCGCTGATCAGTCCTTGGGGTAGGGGAGAGGGGAGGGGGCAAAGGGACTGTTGCTGCTGCCTACCTGAATGCCATTGGGGTACACCTCGCCTTCCCCGAGGGAGTCCACCAGGTCTTCCTCATCCAGCGTGGCCCGCTTGTAGGACGACATCTGAAACAACAAATGAAGAAGCGAATCCCTGAGCACTTCCATGGCTTCTCGGAAAAGGTGGGGGTAGGGGCCCAAAGCCCAAACTCGCGTGGCCCGGCCCAGCCCCAGCCCCTGGCTGGCTCCTGAGTGTCCCGGCGGCGGCGCGGGGCTCACTCACCCCCAGCACAGAGAGCGCAGCAGCGAGCGCAGCGGCCAGCGGGCTGGCAACGGGGCAGGGGCTCCGCATGTCGCTGCCCGGGCTCAGGTCGCCCGCCCTGCTGCGGCCGGGAAGGGCAGGGCAGGGCAGGACAGCCAGAGAGGGCCCGGGGTGGGGGTGGGGCAGGGGCAGGAAGGGGGCGGTGCCGCGCTGCCCACCCCCACCCCCCGCTGAGATCCCGCCCCAGCCCGGAGAAAGCCCAGCGAGGCCGGCCTGGCACGCCTGGCTCTGCCCCCTCCGCTCCCTTGTCTTTGCCCATCCAGAGGCCTGGACAGGGCCCCAGCGTGGCTGGCCCCCGGGACCGGACAGGACCGGGCAGGTCGGCAGTAGGTAAGCCTGAGCCAACCTTTGGGGCTACCTTTCTCCCAGGTGCCCAGAATCTACAGCTTTCTCTCTCTCCGGCGCAGAGGAGCCCGGGGGTGGGTTCCTGGATTAGCGAACTGTCCCAGAAAACTCAAGAAGTAGGTGCCTCCCTCCCTTTCTCCTTTCTTCTCTGTCTCTCCCTCTTTCCTCTTCTCTTTCCCTCTCTTTTTCCATCACTTTCTCCCTCTTTCTCCCCTCTCTTCCTCCTTTCTTATCTGTCCCTTCCTCTTTCCCCTTCTCTCCCTCTCTCTTTCCCCCTCTCTTCTTTTCATCACTTTTCCCCTCCCTTTCTTCCCTCTCTTCCTCCCTTCCTTTCCCCCTCTTCCTCCTTTCTTCTGTCTCTTCCTTCCTCTTCCCCTCTCTTCTTTACAGCACTTTCTTCCTCCATTTCTACCCTCTCTTCCTTTCCCCCTCTTCCTCCTTTCTTTCCCCTTCTCCCTCCCTTCCTCCTCATCCTCCCCTTTTCCCTTCTCTTCCTTCCTTCCTTTCCCTCTCTTCCTCTTTTCTTCTGTTTCTTCCCCCCTCTCACTGCCACCTCTCTTTCTCCCTTCCTTTCCTCCTTTCTTTCCCTCATTCTTTCTCCCCTGTCTTTCTCTCTCTCTTTCTCCCTTCTCTTCCTCCCCTCTGCTTCCCAATGGAGGTAGGAGAGCCATCACAGTGCCATCCCAATGGCACCCACACTTTTCTCTCCTCTTTCCAATCCATCTTCCACATGACAGCCCAAAGCATCTTCCTAAAGCACAACTCTGACCACAGCATCAATCAAGAAGCATTTAAGTGCCTACTGTGTGCTAGGTAAGCACTGTGGGATTCAAAGACCAAAGTCAAACAATCACTGCCTTCAAGGAACTTACTGATCACTTGCTTTCCACCCCCCTCCCCAAACCCCCACATTTTCAATAGTACCCTAATGCTTCTAAGGAAAATACAAGCAACCTGGAATTGAAGATTCTTCATTTTCTTGGACCCCTAGTTTTCCAAAAAGCCTCTCAAAGGTCCCTTCCAGCTCTAAATCTATTATCCTGTGAGCCTCCATAATCTGGCTCCAGCCTACCTCTTTGCAGCACTATTTCTCTATATTCCCTTTCAAGAACTCTGTTTCAGGTCAAACGGGACTCGCCCTCCCCACCCCCACACTCGGTCAGCATCTCCCGCCTCCCCTCATCTATGCCCTTCCCCACTGAGCTCAGATACCACGGTGGTGAAGCCTCCTGTGATTCTCCCAGTGATAACTTTCCTCTGCCCCTATCCCTCCCTCCCGCCTTGTTCACACTCACCTGTGGAGATGTCAGGTCCTTCCAGGAGTATGAAAGCTCCCTCCGGAGGTAGAGAACACAACCTGTCTAGCCTTGTAGCCCTACCAGGTCTAGAACACACGGGGCCTGTCCAGCTGCAGAGGTTCAAGTGAACTGAAACCAGGGCTAGGGCTCCAGCTGGAGTCACCGGGAAACAGAAACCACCAAAGTGGAAATCCCTGGGGGAAGTGAAGAGGTGGTGTGAGGTGGGGAGAGGCACAGAGAGAGAGAGAGAGAGAGGAGGGAGAGGAGAGGAGAGGAGAGGAGAGGAGAGGAGAGAAGAGGGAGAGAGACAGAGACAGAGAGGGGAGAGAAAGGGGGAGGGGAGGGGGGAGAGAGAGAGAGGGAGGGGGAGAGAGACAGAGAAAGACAGATGGAGACAGACAGAGGAAAGAGAGAAAAGAGAATGCCAAACAGTCCTTGCCCTCAAGGAACTCCATTTGGGGGAGACAACATGGAAATGCTGAGGTACATAAAAGATACCACCAAAGCAGATGGAAGAATCTGGAAAAGGAGGACAGTTGGGGGTGCTGGTGATAAGAAATGCCTTCTATAGAATGTAGGGTTTGAGCTGAGCCTCGAAGGAAGCCAGGAAAACTGAGAGGCAGAGGTAAGGAGGGAGAATAAACAACTATGTTGGGACACTTAGTGCAAGGGTACAGAGACAGGAGACAAAAGCAAAACCAGCTCCTGCCCTTAAGGAGCTTACAATCCAACTGTGGATGATAATGTGTACTCTGTATGTGTGTCTATATTCCCATCCTCTTCCTCCTCCCCAAATCACCTTGTATCGTGTGTGTGTGTGTGTGTGTGTGTGTGTGTGTGTGTGTGTGTGTGTAGGGAGTGCATTCCTGGCATTTAGAACAGCCAAGACAAAGGCATGGAGGTGGGAGCTGAAGTCCTGTGTATGAGACACCGCAAGAAGAGCAGTTTGGCTGAACCCCAGTGTCCGCAGAGGGGAGTCATGCTGTGTTTTAAGAGAACAGAAGGGGTGGGGAAGAGCCTGTTGGTCATCTTTCGAGGACTGATGGAAAGAATAAGAAGGCTCAGAGAAGCTGCAATCTGCATCAGGGGAAGGCGTGGCCATACCTAAGAGATCCCACATCCAGCCATGGTAGAGAGGAAAGGGAATGTGAGCTAGACCTTGAAGGGGACAGTAACAAGGGCAAAATATCCTTCTAGACAAAAATCTTTCCAGCATCTTCCTCTGGGCTTCCAAGTTCTCTGAAGTCCCTTCCGGCTTTGAAATCTTGTGCTTTTGCTCTATAATTATGGTGCCAAGTTTGGCCCCCAAAGACTCTCCCTTTATCCCTTCTTTACAGAAGTGGGGGACTATGGGTGTGTAATGGTATATACAAGGTCAGACTGGGCTAATATATCTGTCCATTTTGCTGAACTGCTTTCCTCTTACTTTTTTATTCTTTGGTAATAAGGAATGGCCTCTGGGTAGGGAAAGGATATATTAAGAAATGAAAGTGATATAGAAACAAAGATATTAATAAGAATGTTTCCAAGAAAAAATTCTGTGAGTCTAGAGAAACGGGCCTGGAGAAGTACTGAGAAAATAAATGTCCCTTCCCCCCTTCTCTGAAGAGGTTGGGGCTGGGGGCGGAGGGGTGTGTGGTATAGTGTACATGCTATCCGACTTGGGGGATTTTCTTTCTTCTTCTAAAAAAAAAATCTTTGTTACAGGGGCAGCTAGATGACTCAGGGGACCACAGGGCCTGGGGTCAGGAAGACCTGAATTCAAATTCTGCCTCAGACACTAGCAGTGTGACCCTGGACAAGTCACTTAACCTCGGTTTGCCTCAATTTCCTCATTTCTAAAATGGGATTAATAACTACCTACCTCCCAGGATCAAATGAAATGATATTTGTAGAGGGCTTTGCCAACTGTAAAGTGATACATAAATGCTAGCTAATCCACTAGAGATAGGGGAAAGGGGAAGGATATATTTGGAAATAAAAAATAAATAAATAAAAGATATTTATCAATAAACATTTTTTTAAAAAAAGAACTTCTGTGCTTCCCAGTCAGTTTTGCTTCCCGGGCATCATTCTCTCTCACCCTCACAATAAAGGCCTTCACATAACCCAGAGACTCGTGACCAAGGCCTGGTCTTGAAGCCCCATGCCTATCGTTAGGCCTTTACTCTGTAACTCACTGCCTGTCACTGTAGGCAAGTCAATTCTCTTTTCTGGGCCTCAGTTTCCTCACCTGCAAAATGAGTAGTTGGGTCCCAAAGGTCTTTTCTGAGGTCCCAGTCAATTCTAAATCCCAAGAAGTCTGAGCTGGTCTCACAAAACATGAGTGGCTAAAGACATTGGGTGGGCTCGAACAGGGCCAGAGAGGAGGCACATCTCTGCCATGTCCAGGTTTGCTAATTTGTCTATTTCTACCTCATTAAAAATGCACAGGGCATGATTAAAAAAAAACAAACCCAAAACTCTCAGACCCAATTTAAAAAAATGTGCAGGGCAGCATGTGGGTTTATTATTATTTTATTTCATATTTTGCATATTTATTTGATTATTTGTTCTTGCTGATGGTTTATAATTTAAAAAAAAAACCCCAACCCATGATGTTAGTGCCAGAAGGGACATTAGAAATATTAGAAAAAGAAAATTCAAATCTAATCCCTTCTCTTATGGATACAGCCATTGAAGTGGTTTGCCCAAGACCGGAGAATAAGGAGCAGTGGAAGCCCATGGGCCACCCTAGCCACCTGCCTCCTCCTCTGGGGCTCTCTACTATACTCCAGAGCTTCTCGGCTTAGCAGCTGGCATGCTTAGAGGTGTCTGTGTATTGCAATGGAAAGAATACCAGGTTCAGGTGCAGAGCACCCGGTTTCAAATCCTACCTCTCTCAATTTTCTACCTTATGCCTAGACCTGGTCACATTTCTTCTCTACTCAAAAACTTTCCTCCCAGGTTAATTTCAGTTGGGCAAAGAACACTTATTAAGCACCTACTGTTTACCAGGCACTGTGCTAAGGGTTAGAGCTACAAAGCAAAAGACAGTCCCTGCCCTCAGGGAGCTCATACTCTGATGGGGGAGAGGATGTAAAAATAACTATGTCTGTATAAAATACCTATAGCTAGATATATCTAGACGCCTGCACAGTATAAATGAAAGGTATTCTCAGAAGGAAGACTTTTAATGCCAAATAGAATTGCTGAAATTTGACCTTGGCCTCCTGGCTTCCTTCAAGTGTTGGCCCAAATCCCACCTTCCGTAAGAAGCTTTTCCCAGCCAGACCCCCTTAATGCTAGTGTCTTCCCTTAGAGATTAACTCCAATTTATCGTGTATATATCTTACTTGCCTGTGTTTATTTTCTGAGAGTATGTCCCCAGGACATAGCACAGTGTTTAGCCCATAGTAAGTGCTGGTTGGCTCTTGAATTTGACTTGATCCTGCAGGTGACAGGGAGCCACAGCCGCTCCTTGAGCAGGGGAGTGACAAATTCTTTAAGGAATCTCTACAGTCTGGTCCTTCTCTACCTTTCTAATTTTCCTTCTAGGACTTTGCACAAGCAAAACCCAAGTGCCTGCTCTGTCCCCCCATGTGCCCCATGGCCTTGGTGCCTTTGTATCATGAATTCCTACCCATCCTTTAAATCCCTACTCCAATGTCACTTCCTCCAAGAAGCCCTCCTTCAAGGCTGGCATACTATTCTATCTCAGTCGTCACTTACTATTTGGTTTTTCACCTCTCAGATGGGTCTTAGCAAGTATCTCAGTGAACTGTCTGTGTCCTATCCCTCTACCAGGCTGGAAGCTCCAAGGCCACAGGGCCTGGGTATTATCTAAACTTTGTGTCCCTTCCCCACCCCCATCCCCACCTTTAGCACACAGAAAGCAGTAGATAAACATTTGATGCAGGAATGAATGGATGGATGAATGACTTGCCCAAGGTCACATGGCTAAGAAGTGTCAAAGCCAGGACCAAGTTCAGTGCTCCTGCTGCCTTGGGACAGAACATTATGCCCTCTTCTCTTCCCTTCCCCTCCTCCCTTTGTTTCTGAAGTGAAGTGGGCCCGATGCCTAAGGGAGAAATCTGCCTTGAATTTGAGTTAGGTGCTCAAAAGAAAAAAAAAAGCCTCAAAAGAGACCAAGGAAAATCACAGCAGAAATAGCTCCCTCCTCCTCCAGACTATTTTGGCTCTTGGTTACCCAGAAAACTGATTAAATCCAGACCATGTGTGCAGAATGCTGTGCTCATCCGTGGAAACGTCTAGTGTTGAAACCAAGGGTGCTGAAAGGAATCGCCAACATCAAAAGCCAAGGGTGAAGAGAGCTTTTGAATATTTGAAAGGGCTGTTATTCATAATAACAGGGCGTGCTTCTAATGGCCCCCAAATGTCACTGAAGAAACTAGCTGTTTTGTACCCTCAGTTCTAGCCTCTCCCAATCTCAAAATACCCTCGTGGTTATCCCTAAGGGAACTTATTGGAGAAGGGGGTGGATATTTTAAAAATCTTCCGGGGTGTTAAAAACAGTAAAGGTTGACTCCATACAGGGGCAAATCAGAGGGTCTTAGTGGCCCCAAGCTCAATATGGGTCAGCAGTACTATAAGGCATTGTGATCTTAGGCTCCATTGAGAGGTATAGTGAATTGCCACCATAATGTGGGTGAAAACAGTCCCTAGAGAGATCAGAACTCAGAATAGACCTGATTGATGACCAGTCTTGGTTCCACAGAACTAGTGATGAAACACAGGATTCCCTCCTTCCTGTAAAGACGGTGAACTACAAACTCAGAGCATTGGCTCTGCTGCCAAGACTCAGTCACTGTGTTAGTCTGTTTTGGTTAGCTGTTTTCTTTGGTATGAAGGAGGGTTCTATCGGTCCAAAAGATTATTAGGAAGTAGAAATGGAGTAATGAATTAAACAGAGAAATTAATGAAGAAAACATTAATAAAACAGAGAGATAAATGTATCAGGTCCAGGACTAGGGAGGTGAAGACTGTCACTGTCTTCTGTCCTGGCTAGAGCTTGCCTGGAGTATGACATATGGTTCTAGAGGGCACGGTTTAGGAGGGACCATCATAAGCTGGTCGGCATCTAGAAGTCTACTAGGAAGGTGAAGGCCTTTGAGATCAGACCCTATGAGAACCGCTTGAAGGAAGTGGGGATGTTCAGCTAGAGCAGAGAAGACTCAGGGAGGCTGTGACAGGTGTCTTCAGGTATCTGAAGGGTTGTCATAGGAAAGAAGGATTAGCCTTGCCCCAATAGGCAGAGAGAACTAGGCATAAAGGGAGGCAGTTACAGAGAGGCCCATTTAGGCTTAATGTCAGGAAAAACCTCCGTAACCACTGGCGCCATCCTAAAGTGGAATGTGCCATCAGCGAAGGGAGCAGGTTCTCTCTTCACTGGAGGTCTTCAAGCAGAGGCTGAGAGAGGGATTCCTGTTCCAGTGGATGGTGGAGGGGCTGGCTGCTAAGGCCCTTTCTGACTCCAAGAATTGGTGATACGATTAAAAAAGAGGTTCTTAATCTGGGATCCATGAACTTAAAAAAATAAACCCCAACCCAAACTATTTCAAAATAATTGTTTTCCTTTGTAATCCTATGTATTTTATGAATTTTAAAACAAAATTCTCAGAAGGGAGTCCTTAGGCCTCACCAGACTGCCAAAGGGATGGATCTAGGACATCAAAAGAAAGGCCCTTGGACTAAAGTTTCTTTTCTTTTTAAAAGAATGGCCTTTGTCTCATTGCTGCCTTCTGTTTTCATATCCCACTCATTTCTGAGTATGTTCCTTCCCTGTCCCCTGATTTTGTTTAACTGTCAAAGCACCTGCTGAATATTTTTAAGGCACTGTTCCCTTCTGGGGTAAGGAATGTAATCCATTTCTGTCCCTCTGGCATGGGGCGGGGGGTGAGATCCCTGAATCCGAGAGGATGGGGGTGGGGGCAGCAAATTGTCATCATTTTACTGCCCTAAACTGCAGTCTCATGGGTCTGGATGTTTCGAGCTCAAAGGGGCCTCCTTTCACAGAAGAGGAAAGTGATGACCCCAGAGAATAAGTGATTTGTGTTTCAAAAACAGAAACCAAACTTGGCAATGCTCGCTGCCCAGGAGAGAGGGTGGTCATTAATGGAAAACAAAAACAAACCAACACAAGAGACTTGAATAAGCAGCCAGAGGCTCAGGGTCACATGTAATTAATAAATACTTGTTGAATGACTGATGCTGGGCAATTCTGTGAATAGTTTTCCCCTGTAATGAGGCTGGTTACCTTGGCCAGAAATCTTAGGTTTGACATAGGAGTCTGCAGGCCCTGAAGCCTACTGCTTTGCTCAGAACCAACCCACCCAGGCAGGCAGTTGGAGAAAGTTTATCTACTCAGCCTCCCTCTGACTCAACTGCCCAGAGGCAACCAGAAGGAAAGGGAGCTGGGAGTTCTGGACTCAGCATGTTTGGGTAGGTCTCCACCTCTCACCGAGGCCTTCTATGCTGACTCACTTGCTGGCCCTCTGCTCTCCCAACCAATCTTACCCACCTCAGTTCTCACCTGCCCCTGAACAGAGACAGTTTATATGCACCCCAACCCCCACCCCCACTCCCACCCCCACCCTGCCAGGACTAGCTTGGGCCTACCCTAGTCTTGGGAACACTTATGTACACATACCATCATCCTTACTCTTTTGAGACCTTGTGGAAAGAGGGTGGGACTCAGACAAGGAAGACCATCTGACCACTCCTTGTCTGCCTTTGTAACCTCAGCATTTGAATCATGCCCCTTAACTGTGGTTGTCCCCAAGGCCTTGCTCTGAGCCCTCTGTTTTCTCTCTCTCTCTCTCTCCCTGTCTATCCCTCTCTCCCTGTCTCTCTCTCTCTCTCTGTCTTTCTCTGTCTCTTTCTCTCCCCCCCCCAACACCTCCCATGAGTTTAAATGATCATCTCTATGCAAATAAATCTCAGATCTACACATCAAGCCATCCTCTCCTGAGCTCCAGCCCCACATCACTGACTACCTTTTATACATCTCTGACTAGATGTTTAAGGAGCACCTCAAACTTAATACATCCAAAAAAGAACACAGTATCTTTCCCCTTAAATAGCCCCTGCTCCTGAATTTCCTGATCACTGTAAAGGGTACCACCATCCCACCAGCCATCTAGGTTTTAGCAAACCCAATGTAGTCATTCAGTCCCCATACATCCAATCGCTTGTCAAGTCTTGTTTCTATCTCCAGGACATCTCTTCCATCTGCTCCATTCTCAGCACCCAAATAGCCACCACCCTAGTTTAGGCCCTCACCAACTCTTGCCTGGACGATCAAAATCGCAACAGCCTCCGAGATGGTCTCCCTGCCTCATCTCTCCCCAATTCAACATGTCCAAATACCAAAGGAATTTTCCTAAAGTGCTGCCTGACCCATGTTACTCCTCCGCTCAAGAAGCCCCAGTGGCTCCCTAGTAACCTCTAGGATCAAACATAAATTCCTCTATTTGGTATTTAAAGCCCTTTGCAGCCTGGCCCCAACCTACTTTTCCAGAATTATTGAACTTTTCTCTATGCACATTATGGTCTAGCCAAACCGACCTTGTTTGCCATAAATGACTCCTCATATAATATCTTTGCACTGGTTGTCCTGTATACTTGGAATGTTCTCCCTTACTTTGGTCTCTACATAACGCCTTTCTTTATTTCTCAGTTGTAAGTACCTTCCACTAAAAATTATACTGTATCTTTATTCTTGTTGTTTGGTTGTTCTTCAGTCATGCCTGATTCTTTGTGACCCCATTTGGGGTCTTCTTGGGAAAGATTTGCCATTTCCTTCTCTGGCTCATTTTATAGAAGAGGAAACTGAGGCAAACAGGGTTAAGTGACTTGCCACACAACGTTTGAGGCCAGATTTGAACTCATGAAGATGAGTCTTCCTGACTCCAGGCCTGGCACTCTATCCACTGTGCTACCTAGCTGCCCTATCTTGTATCTACTTTGTATCTATATCGTACATATACTCTGTGTGTTTATGTATATGTTTTCTCCCCTGGCTAGACTGTAACCTCCTCAAAGGCAAGAGGAGTTCTTGTCTTTGCGTCCCCAGGACCAAACAATGCCACACATCACCAGAGCTTAATAAATTATTGTGGCCTGATTGATAGGAGTTCCTACTCGGATGTTTGATAGTTTTGTGACCTTGGGCAAGTCACATATGTCCTCTAGGCCCCAGGTTCCCCACCCCTGAATTCGTACGCTAGGCATTGCACCAGGTGTTGGAGATATAAAGGTAACAAAAGTCCCTTAAGAAGCTTACATTCTACTTGGAGGACAGGTATCTCATATAAACAGATAAGGAAATACAAATAATAATGAAAGGCAGTGTGGCTAACTAGTTAGAAGTCTAGCTAGCCTCTGCTAGGAACTGGCTGTGTGACCGTGGGCTAGTCACTAAACCTCTCTGTGCCTTGGGTAGCATTCTAAGACCATAAGTTACAAAGGAGTTTCCAAATGACCTCTATGGATGGAGGGGGTCTCCATGGGGATGCAAACTCAAGTCCAGATCTCTACCAAAATTATAATTCAGGGGTGGGAGGTAGGGCTGGTATGATGTACATTCTTGTTTTGATCTTTACAAGAATCTTTTGAGGTAGGCAGGGCAAGGAACAAGGACACATATGGAGTGGTGGAAAGGGCTTGGGATTTCGAGTAGCAGAGCTAAGATCCCATCTTCAGTCCTATGATCTCGGTCCAAAACACTTTGAGGGAAATTTGTTGGACTGAACAGAGTGGGAGATATTATAGAAATATTAGTTATTCTTCTAGTCATCCTTAATAGAGGCAGCTCCCGTATCAAATTCAGGATTAATGGTGCCCCACATGGGGTTGAATTTTCCAGGCTCCAAGAATTATAACAATGTCTTGTGGGGAAATTGCAGAGAGCGGTTCGGCTAAATAAAGCACTTGTTTCTCCCTCCCTCATCAGATGCTTCTAGAATACCTGAACAAGGGGCAGCTAGGTGGTGCAGTGAGTAGAGCACTGGCCCTGGAGTCAAGAGGACCTGAGTTCAAATCCAGCCTCAGACACTTGACACACTTACTAGCTGTGTGACCTTGGGCAAGTCACTTAACTCCAATTGCCCTGCCTTCCCCCCTCAAAAAAAAAAAAGAATACCTGAACAAATGGCTCCTTTGTCCCCTATCTTCCTACTTTGTGGAGCTGTCCAACAGTGGAAGGGACTGACTTGGTAAGTAGTGAATTCTCTGTCACTGGACATCTTCCAGGAGAAGTGACTGACTTGATAAGTAGTGAATTCTCTGTCACTGGAGGTCTTCCAGGATGCCCACTGGTCAGGACTGTTGTGGAGGATATTCCTGTTTAACTACCAGTTGGACTGGACAGCCTCTGTGGCAGCTGACAACTCAGAGACTCAGAGATCTATCTCCAAACTCGCTGCCTCCTGGAAGCCTTCCCAGATTAGCCCACTTTGATTACTCTTCCTATGCTTGCCTTCAGGGAGTTTGGCCTTAGTCTCGCATTATGCTCTTTTGCACTCACATGTCTTCACCTGCCCTAATGACTAATATCCCATACCAGTCCCTTTCAGAGGACCAAGGCAACAGCAATTGTCTCACTGGCATCCCCAATAGCCCCTGGGGGAAGTAGCCACGATGCAATGTGGTGGGCAGCTAGGTGACGCAGTGGATAAGAGTGCCAGGTCTGGAGTCCGGAAAACTCATCTTCCTGAGTTCAAATCTGCCCCCACACACTTGCTAGCTACATGACCCAGGGAAGTCGGGAGGCAGAACATTCCAGGTATGGGGGACAGACAAGAAAATGGTGGAGTGTCTTATTGGAGGAAGGGCAAGGAGGTCAGTGTTGATGGACTGCACAGTACATGGAGCAGGGATGAGGGGGGATTTAATATGAAAGAAGGCTGGAAACTTGGGAGGGGGCTGAGATGTTAAATGACTGGCCCAAGGCAATAGAGGTAGAGGCCCTGAGGCTCCTCTAAGTTAATAGTTCCCACTGGATCCAAAGAGTCTGGAGGACTCTTTATAGGAACCTAGCAGCCATATCTTGGTGGCTTTCTCTTGCCATACTGCAGATCAAAAGGGGCAGACTGACCTTGGAGAGACCAGTGGGGAGTTGTTACAAATGGACAGAGATAGGAACTGGGCCTGATTTCCTCGGTACTAGACTCCCTCTTCCAAAGAATCTCTGCATCTTAAGAGTCTTAGAGAGTAGCCTAGAGCATGGAGAAGTTAAATCACTTGACCAAGGTCATACAGCCAGAGTGTGTCAGAAATGAAATTTGAACGTAGATCTTTCTGACTCTAAAGACCATCTCTCTATCAAGTGTCCTTGACTAAAAATGAGTAAGCAAGCTAAATGTGGCAGGCTACCCAGGTGGTAAACTTAACCAGATGGCCAGGGGCAAGCAACGTGGGGCTGGAGGAATGCCATCTGCACATCAAATATGCTGGTGAGATCATTCCCGTGACTTCACCAAAAACAGCTCTTTATAGACGCAAACCATGAGAAACACAAACCGTGTGAAGGCACGTACTGCACTCAAAACACCACTTACGGGAGACTCAGTGGGGAGGGGAGATCTGCCTGCTTTCTCCTGCCCATTCTTCCTCCTCTTGCCTCTCTCTGGTGCCATCCTTAGTGAAGGTAGCTAGCCAGCTAACACCTCTGTGCCAGGATTCACAGTGCCCCTCTCTAGCTGACTTTGTAGACCTGTGGGGATCAGAGACAAGAAAGGGGCTCACGGATCTAACCTTTCATTTTGCAGATGAGGAAACTGAGGCTCAGAAGAGGGAAACTACTTGCCTAAAGTCACAAAATTAGCAGAGTCAAGACACCAATAATAATAAGAATAGCTAGTATTTATGTAGCACTTCAAGGTCTACAAAGCACTTTTTTGTTGTTTGTTCTCTTTGTGACCCCACTTGGGGTTTTCTTGGCAAAGCTACTGGAGTGGTTTGCCATTTCCTTCTCCAGCTCATTTTACAGAGGAGGAAACTGAGGCAAACAGGGTGAAGTGACTTGCCCAGCTAGTAAGTGTCTGAGGCCAGATTTGAACCCAGGAGGATGAGTCTTCCTGGCTCCAGGCTCAGCACTCCATCCACTGCACCACCTAGCCACCCAACAAAGCTGTTTACTTATATTATTTTATTTGATCCTCACTCTACCCACATAGGTGGTGGGCCTTCTGACTTAAATCGAATGTTCTTTCCATGACAAACTGGTAGATTGTAGAACAGAGAGATATAGCTGAAGAAAAATGCAACAGTATTCTCATTTCTTTTTTAAGCACTTGACTGATTGCTTTTGTTTTCTCATAAACTGGGGGAAGATATTTTGGGATCTGTTTCTATTTGAGTTTGATAGAGCCTATATTTTAGCCACTAATATTCCTCCCAACTTTTTTTGTTTAATTTTGAGCAGATAAGAAATGCTGAGCAGGATGCTTTCAGCAAAACCTGGGAAGACTTATATGAACTCATGCAAGTTAAAGTGAACAGAACCAGAGAACACTGTACATGGTGATAGCAATATTTTAATTATGATCAAATGTGAAAGACTTAGCTACTCTGATCAAGACAATGCTCCAAAACAACTCCAAAGCACCCATGATGAAAAATGCTATTTATGTCCAGAGAAAACTGACGAACTCAGAATGCAGATTGAAGCGTATTTATTTTCAACTCTATTTTTCTTGGGTTTTTTTTCTTTTGGTCTATGTTTTCTTTTGCAGCATGGCTAATATGGAAATGTATTGCATGACTTCACATGTATAATGAGGATCAAATTTCTAGCCTTTTCAAGGAGAGGGGAGGGGTAAGAGGGAAAGAGATTTGGAACGCGGAACTGTCAAAAATGAATGTCAAAATATTTTTATATATAATTGGGAAATATTTAATGAAATAAATAAAATATATTTTAAAAAAGTGAGCAGATGATCAAACAATGAAATCTCAACAAAATTTGGTGTTCTACTAAAATGAAAAGTACGGCAAAGTTAATCTGACATACAGTGGAGCAGGAAGAACACTGGTCTTGGGCTTTGGGGATCTGAGTTCAAATTCTACTTTCGCCACTTAGTAAGCTGTGTAATGGACCCCTTGAAAAGTCTGGTAAAGATTATGGATCCTTTCTCAGAATAATTTTTTAAAATGAAATCTATAGGATTACAAAGGAAACCAGTTATATTGAAATATAGTTATTCTTCCCCAATCTGTACCCTGGACTCTTTGGACTTTCTCTAACATGCCAAAGAAAATTCTCCACCCTGGAAGCTCACCCCACACAGAGACTTCTCACATTGAAAGTATCCTCGAGCCTCTTGGCCTCTCCTTCTTATTGGCTGGTTCCTCCCAGAACCGCCATTTTAAGGAGGACAATCAGTCTTCATTCCTCTCCAGACTGCACCTCTGACTTTCCCTACCATGTCCCAGTGCTGGGTACCTTCATCTCTTCCCCCTACCCCCTTTCAGCTTCTTTTTATCTATTATCTTCCCCTATTAGAATGGAAGCTCCTGGAGGGCAGGAACTGTCTTTCTGCTTGTGTTTGTATTTCCAGCACGTAGTAGAGTGCCTGGCACACATAGTGAGTGGCACACACAGTAGACATTTACTGGAGAAGGGCAAATGCCCCAGTTTTTTTTTTAAAGGGGGAAGCTAGTGAGCTTGACTGTGATTCCTGAAAAACTTGGTAACAGATCATGAAAGAGATGGCTGACAAATATCTGTACAATGAAACTGATGCAGAGCCAACGGGGACTCATCAAGAATAGGTCATGCCAGATCAAAGACACTTCCTTTTCTTTCATTATTATGAGACTAATAGCTGAGCAGAATGCTGTAGCTGTAGTTTACTTAGAATTGAGAAAAGCCTTGGGTAAACTATCTTGTATTAATTCTTATGGCGGAGACGGAGGGATATCATGTACAACTGGATGATTCTGGACTGCTTGGAGAGTCAGACTCAAAGAAGAGTCTCGTTAATGGGTCAGTATCAACGTGGCATGAGGTCTCCAATGGAGAACTCCAGAGATCTGTGCTTGGCCTCGGAACTGTACTGTTCAACATTTTAATCTTTTTTTTTTTTGGAGGGAGGAAGGCAATTAGGGTTAAGTGACTTGCCCAAGGTCACACAGCTAGTAAATGTGTCAAGTGTCTGAGGCCGAGTTTGAACTCAGGTCCTCCTGACTCCAGGGTTGGTGCTCTACTCACTGTGCCACCTAGTTGCCCCTTAACATCTTTATCAGTGCTGGATGAAGGAATAGAGGGTGGGCCATCCAATGTGTAAATGACACAGAGCTGAGAAGAACTACCAGGGGATCCAAAGGGATGTGGTCAGTCTAGAGCATTAGGATGAACTTAACAAGATGAAAGTCAATAGGGGTCAATGAAAAGTCACACTGGGGTGCAAAAAATCAACCTCATCAGAAAGGATGAGGGAGGCTTGGGTGGACAGCAATAGTTCTGGAAAAGATCTTGGGTTTTAGTGGGTTATAAGCTCAGCAGTGTGATGTGATGGCTGAAAACGTTTTAGGTTTAGCATCCAGACATTGGGAAATCATAATCCCACTGTGCTCCACCTTCATCAAAACCTCATCTGAAGTATCAGATTCAGCTCTGGGGACGATGGTTTGAGCAGGATGTTTATAAGCTGGAGAGTGTCCAGAGGAGGGAAACCAGGATGAGGAAGGGCTTTGAGTCTATGTTATATAGTCAGTTAAAGGAAGGGTGTATTTACCTGAGAGAAGGCTGCAGGGTGGGGGACACAGGTCAGCTGTATTCAAGTACTTGGAGAAGGGTTTAGACCCATTCTGTTGGGCAGAATGAAGGCAGCAAATTTGGCAGTGAACTGAATACTGCAAGAAGACCTGAGTTCAAATCCAGTCTTAGACACTGACTAGCTGTGTGACCCTGGCAAATCACTCAATCTCTGTCTGCCTCAGTTTCCAACAGGGTTTTTGTGAGGAGCAAATGAGTTAATATTTGTGAAATGCCTGGCACACAGTAGGCACTATATAAATGCTTATTCCTTTCCCTTTCCCTTGGCACCAGAAGGCAGAACCAGAGTGAAATTTTGGCTTGACATCAGGCAAAACTTCCTAACTTATCGAAAGTGGAATGACCTGCCTTGAGGGGTGAGGGAATCCTTTTCTTTGGAGGTTTTCAAGCAAAGTTGGATGAACACTGGTCAGGTGTGTTATAATGCGGTTTGAGTTGGCCAGATGGCCACTGAAGCCCTTGCTACCTCTCAAATGCCCATAATGGTACAGCTGGTATGCATGACAGGTGAGACTCGAACCCGCGTGTTCTTAACTCCAAGGCCGGCCGGCCCTCCACCCATTATGCCATATTGCCTCCTGAGCCATTATTATTATTATGATACTTAGTGATAAGCATAATCACTATGTTACTGCACGGTAATATAAGGGCCCTCCCAGCTATAATTACCACAGAGGTCACCCAAATGACTCTAATTAGAATTCCCCTTTTAGAAAACAAACCTAGCACTTCTGGGGTCAGCTCCAAAGGGGAAGGCAGTGGGCAGGGCAGGAAGTTGCTCTGAGGCCCATCTGAAGACCCTGGGAGCTGTCACCCAAAGACTCTCCCTTTTCGAGAAAAGGGTTCCCACACACCGGGCATGTCGAAATACTTCCACTTTGTAAAACCTTCTACAGACATTTATTTAAACCTCACAACCCCCTCTGATCGAGATAACACAATTAGCATTATATTCATTCTGCAGATGACGAAACTGAGAGCAAACGACAAGAGCACACAAGTGGTTAATAGGGATAGCCAGGACTTTAACTCCAAATCCGTCGTGGGGAAGACTCCCCTTGGACATGTCTATCATTGCAGGGCATGGCTGAAGCAAGTAGAAGTCAGTGGCATGGGCACTTCCCTGGGACGACTTGGGTGCTCAAAAGAAGAAGAGGGGCTGAGGCATGTTAAAGCTGGCCAAGACTTGGCAGGTAACATGTACCATGGCAGGAAAGTGCTGGGGTAAGAGGTGGGGAAAGGGCGTCCTGGGAAGAAATCCACATGAGGCAGAAGGGCAGAGTTCAGCCATGATGTCAGTGCCCACAATATTTAGTTCTGGCTTGGGGTTGGGACGATGCCATCATTGTGGTGTATTATCAAAACACTTGGATTCCAGCCCTAGCTGGGCCACTTACTAGCGGTGTGGCCTAGGAGAAGTTAGGCGGGCCACTCTGGCCCTCAACTTCCTCATCTGTAAAAGGGGAAGGTGAGGCTAAGGACATATGTGAGTTGTCTATTCTAACTCTAGCATTCTATGTTCTATGCTCCCCCACCCCCCACACACAGGGCTAATATTCTATATTCTAAGGGTCTTTCTAGTTCTGACATTCTATGTTCTAAGTCTCCCTTCAGCTCTGACATCCTGTGTTCTAAGATCTCTCTTAGCTCTGACATTCTATGTTTCAAGGGCCTTCTCAGCTCTGACATTCCATGCTCTGAGGCCCTTTTAAGCTCTGACATTTTATATTCCAAGTAAGGGCCCTCCCAGTTCTGACATTCTCTGACTATGACTTATCAGCCAAACCATCAACATCCCTTCCCTGATATTAAGTGTGGTTTACCAGTACTTCTAATGAATGACAGGACCTGTAAGTGAGAAGACTCCATAAGCATTTCTTGATAAGGATCCTGCCAGGCTCAGCAGTTACGGATGCTACAAACAAAATGATGTGTTTCCAAGCTGGGCCACTGACCAGGAAGATACAGGCCCTTCTTGTCTTTCAAAGCTCACTTCCTCTTGGAAGCCTCTAATGACTGCCTCACCTGACTTTGTTCCTGCCTCTTTCTCCTGGGCCCTCACAGCACCTGGGAACTTGTGCTTCAGTCTATGCTGTTCTGAATTAGACCCAAATGCTCCCCCTGCTGTTGACCATCACTTAGAAGCATAGATTTTAATACTAGAGCTAAATGGGGCTTTTGGGTGTGGAACATAAGGACCTAAGAAGCTGTAGCTAGAAAAAGAATACAGAATGAACACAGAAAGAGAATACAGAATACCGAATGTCAGACCCGGAATGGAATTTGAATGAAGAATGTCAGAGACAGAAAGGAGTTAGAACACAGAATGTTCTGGAAAGACTGGAAGGGACATTAGAATATAGAATGTCGGAGTTGGGATGGAATTAGAACAGAGAATGTCAGCGATGGAAAGGAATTAGAACATAGAATGTTACAGCTGGAAGGGAATTAGAACAGAGGGCCTTGGGAGCTGGAAGGGATATTAGAACACGGAATGCCAGAGCTAGAAAGAACTCTAGAACACAGTATGTCAGAGTTAGAGGCAACCTTAGCAAACAGTCAGTCCAATTCCTTCATTTTAGATAAGGATACGGAGGATCAATTAGAAGAAATGATTTGTCTAAGGCCGGAGTCAGCAGCCAATCCAGGCCAATCCAGAATCCAGAAGGTTAGTCTCCAAAATCCAGTGCCCTTTCCAAACCTGCCTCCCACTGGGGTTGTTAAGACTGAACCTAGGAGGTGGTGATGTCATGGCCTAGCCCATCCTACATACTGCAACCTCTTTCCCCAAACTCTTGCTTCTAGTTTGCTTGGTTTCCCACCCCCCCCCCCCCATCCTCAATCAGCCTCAACAATCCTCCTTTCTTGATCCTCAGTGTTTTCTCTATTTGAGAAAGAGCAGATTTCTGCCCCCACTTGCCAAGCTTTTGGAATCCGTTTTCATTCCATCAATCAGAGTTCTATCTCTCATGAGGGTAGCTGTTCCCTTCTACATCTGTAAGCACGTCTCTATCTTTCTGTCACAAAATGATGTGCTCAGACTTGAATTCTTCCAAGAAAGGTCTCAGGAAAGGCATACTGAATAGAACTTTCATCATTCCTGTGGGAAATTCTACCCTTGGCCTTCTTTGAATCCTCCCACCCTAATCTCACACAGGTTGCCTTATCCTTGTCGAGTCTGTTTTGCTCATTGGTCTTAAGCTGAATATCACAGCTTATAGATAAGATATTGCCAGAGGCTTATAGATTTCTGGCACAGAGACATATAAAGTCTATATAGATACACATATAGATATAGATAAATAGAAATGGATATGGATAGAGGCAGCTAGGTGGTGCAGTAGATAGCATGCTGGGTCTGGTGTTAGGAAGACCTGAGTCTGAATCTGGCCTTAGACACTTACTAGCTGTGTGACGAGTAAAAGTGTGGGGTTGATGATTCCAGAGGACCTAGAATGAAAGAAATAAGCTTCTCACCTCAAGACTGAGCAATGAGGAACTTAGGGCACAGACTAAAACATATTTTGGGGTTATGGCCAATTTGAAAATTGACTTGACTATATAAGTCACAAAGGTCTTT